>NW_024058548.1:0-52460 GCF_016432855.1 Salvelinus namaycush
AAGTATACTGTCTATATTAACCATGTATACTGTCTATTGTAACCATGTATACTGTCTATATTAACCATGTATACTGTCTATATTAACCATGTATACTGTCTATATTAACCATGCTGTCTATATTAACCATGCTGTCTATATTAACCATGTATACTGTCTATATTAACCATGTATACTGTCTATATTAACCATGTATACTGTCTATATTAACCATGTATACTGTCTATATTAACCATGTATACTGTCTATATTAACCATGTATACTGTCTATATTAACCATGCTGTCTATATTAACCATGTATGCTGTCTATATTAACCATGTATACTGTCTATACTAACCATGTATACTGTCTATATTAACCATGTATACTGTCTATACTAACCATGTATACTGTCTATATTAACCATGCTGTCTATATTAACCATGTATACTGTCTATATTAACCATGTATACTGTCTATATTAACCATGTATACTGTCTATATTAACCATGTATACTGTATACTGTCTATATTAACCATGTATACTGTCTATACTAACCATGTATACTGTCTATATTAACCATGTATACTGTCTATATTAACCATGTATACTGTATACTGTCTATATTAACCATGTATACTGTCTATACTAACCATGTATACTGTCTATATTAACCATGTATACTGTATACTGTCTATACTAACCATGTATACTGTCTATATTAACCATGCTGTCTATATTAACCATGTATGCTGTCTAAATTAACCATGTATACTGTCTATATTAACCATGCTGTCTATATTAACCATGTATGCTGTCTATATTAACCATGCATGCTGTCTATATTAACCATGTATAATGTCTATATTAACCATGTATACTGTCTATATTAACCATGTATACTGTCTATATTAACCATGTATACTGTCTATATTAACCATGTATACTGTCTATATTAACCATGTATACTGTCTATAATAACCATGTATACTGTATATATAAACCATGCTGTCTATATTAACCATGTATACTGTCTATATTAACCATGTATACTGTCTATATTAACCATGTATACTGTATACTGTCTATATTAACTATGTATACTGTCTATACTAACCATGTATACTGTCTATATTAACCATGTATACTGTCTATATTAACCATGTATACTGTATACTGTCTATATTAACCATGTATACTGTCTATATTAACCATATATACTGTCTATAGTAACCATGTATACTGTCTATATTAACCATGTATACTGTCTATATTAGCCATGTATACTGTCTATATTAACCATGTATACTGTATACTGTCTATATTAACCATGTATACTGTATACTGTATATATTAACCATGTATACTGTCTATATTAACCATGTATACTGTATACTGTCTATATTAACCATGTATACTGTGTACTGTCTATATTAACCATGTATACTGTATATATTAACCATGTATACTGTCTATTGTAACCATGTATACTGTATACTGTCTATATTAACCATGTATACTGTATACTGTCTATATTAACCATGTATACTGTATACTGTCTATATTAACCATGTATACTGTCTATACTAACCATGTATACTGTCTATATTAACCATGTATACTGTCTATATTAACCATGTATACTGTATACTGTCTATATTAACCATGTATACTGTCTATACTAACCATGTATACTGTCTATATTAACCATGTATACTGTCTATATTAACCATGTATACTGTATACTGTATATATTAACCATGTATACTGTATACTGTCTATATTAACCATGTATACTGTATACTGTCTATATTAACCATGTATACTGTCTATATTAACCATGTATACTGTCTATATTAACCACGTATGCTGTCAATATTAACCATGTATACTGTCTATATTAACGATGTATACTGTATACTGTCTATATTAACCATGTATACTGTGTACTGTCTATATTAACCGTGTATACTGTCTATATTAACCATGTATACTGTCTATATTAACCATGTATTCTGTCTATACTAACCATGTATACTGTCTATATTAACCACGTATGCTGTCTATACTAACCATGTATACTGTCTATATTAACCATGTATGCTGTCTATATTAACCATATAAGCTGTCTATACTAACCATGTATGCTGTCTATATTAACCATGTATACTGTCTATATTAACCATGTATGCTGTCTATATTAACCATGTATACTGTCTATATTAACCATGTATACTGTCTATATTAACCATGTATACTGTCTATACTAACCATGTATACTGTCTATATTAACCATGTATAATGTCTATACTAACCATGTATACTGTCTATATTAACGATGTATACTGTCTATATTAACCATGTATGCTGTCTATATTAACCATGTATACTGTCTATATTAACCATGTATACTGTCTATATTAACCATGTATACTGTCAATACTAACCATGTATACTGTCTATACTAACCATGTAAGCTGTCTATATTAACCATGTATACTGTATACTGTCTATATTAACCATGTATACTGTGTACTGTCTATATTAACCATGTATACTGTCTATATTAACCATGTATACTGTCTATATTAACCATGTATACTGTCAATACTAACCATGTATACTGTCTATACTAACCATGTAAGCTGTCTATATTAACCATGTATACTGTATACTGTCTATATTAACCATGTATACTGTGTACTGTCTATATTAACCATGTATACTGTATATATTAACCATGTATACTGTCTATATTACCATGTATACGGTATACTGTCTATATTAACCATGTATACTGTCTATATTAACGATGTATACTGTCTATATTAACCATGTATACTGTCTATATTAACCATGTATTCTGTCTATACTAACCATGTATACTGTCTATACTAACCATGTATACTGTTTATATTAACCATGTATACTGTCTATACTAACCATGTATACTGTCTATATTAACCATGTATACTGTCTATATTAACCATGTATACTGTCTATACTAACCATGTATACTGTCTATACTAACCATGCACACTGTCTATATTAACCAAGTATACTGTCTATATTAACCATGTATACTGTCTATTGTAACCATGTATACTGTCTATATTAACCATGTATACTGTCTATATTAACCATGTATACTGTCTATATTAACCATGCTGTCTATATTAACCATGCTGTCTATATTAACCATGTATACTGTCTATATTAACCATGTATACTGTCTATATTAACCATGTATACTGTCTATATTAACCATGTATACTGTCTATATTAACCATGTATACTGTCTATATTAACCATGCTGTCTATATTAACCATGTATGCTGTCTATATTAACCATGTATACTGTCTATACTAACCATGTATACTGTCTATATTAACCATGTATACTGTATACTGTCTATATTAACCATGTATACTGTCTATACTAACCATGTATACTGTCTATATTAACCATGCTGTCTATATTAACCATGTATACTGTCTATATTAACCATGTATACTGTCTATATTAACCATGTATACTGTATACTGTATATATTAACCATGTATACTGTGTATACTAACCATGTATACTGTCTATATTAACCATGTATACTGTATACTGTCTATATTAACCATGTATACTGTATAGTGTATATATTAACCATGTATTCTGTCAATACTAACCATGTATACTGTCTATACTAACCATGTATACTGTCTATATTAACCATGTATACTGTATACTGTCTATATTAACCATGTATACTGTCTATACTAACCATGTATACTGTCTATATTAACCATGTATACTGTATACTGTCTATACTAACCATGTATACTGTCTATATTAACCATGCTGTCTATACTAACCATGTATACTGTCTATATTAACCATGCTGTCTATATTAACCATGTATGCTGTCTAAATTAACCATGTATACTGTATACTGTCTATATTAACCATGTATACTGTCTATATTAACCATGTATACTGTCTATATTAACCATGCTGTCTATATTAACCATGTATACTGTCTATATTAACCATGTATACTGTATACTGTCTATATTAACCATGTATACTGTCTATACTAACCATGTATACTGTCTATATTAACCATGTATACTGTATACTGTCTATACTAACCATGTATACTGTCTATATTAACCTTGCTGTCTATACTAACCATGTATACTGTCTATATTAACCATGCTGTCTATATTAACCATGTATGCTGTCTATATTAACCATGCATGCTGTCTATATTAACCATGTATAATGTCTATATTAACCATGTATACTGTCTATATTAACCATGTATACTGTCTATATTAACCATGTATACTGTCTATATTAACCATGTATACTGTCTATATTAACCATGTATACTGTCTATATTAACCCTGTATACTGTCTATATTAACCATGCTGTCTATATTAACCATGTATACTGTCTATATTAACCATGTATACTGTCTATATTAACCATGTATACTGTATACTGTCTATATTAACCATGTATACTGTCTATACTAACCATGTATACTGTCTATATTAACCATGTATACTGTCTATATTAACCATGTATACTGTCTATATTTACCATGCTGTCTATATTAACCATGTATACGGTATACTGTCTATACTAACCATGTATACTGTCTATATTAACCATGTATACTGTCTATATTAGCCATGTATACTGTCTATATTAACCATGTATACTGTATACTGTCTATATTAACCATGTATACTGTATACTGTATATATTAACCATGTATACTGTCTATATTAACCATGTATACTGTATACTGTCTATATTAACCATGTATACTGTGTACTGTCTATATTAACCATGTATACTGTCTATACTAACCATGTATACTGTTTATATTAACCATGTATGCTCTCTATATTGACCATGTATGCTCTCTTCGTTGACCATGTATACTGTCTATATTAACCATGTATGCTCTCTATATTGACCATGTATACTGTCTATATTAACCATGTATACTGTCTATAATAACCATGTATACTGTCTATAATAACCATATATGCTGTCTATATTAACCAAGTATACTGTCTATATTAACCATGTATACTGTGTACTGTCTATATTAACCATGTATGCTGTCTATATTAACCATGTATACTGTCTATACCAACCATGTATGCTGTCTATATTAACCATGTATGCTGTCTATATTAACCATGTATACTGTCTATATTAACCATGCTGTCTATATTAACCATGTATGCTGTCTATATTAACCATGTATGCTGTCTATATTAACCATGCTGTCTATATTAACCATGTATGCTGTCTATATTAACCATGTATGCTGTCTATATTAACCATGTATACTGTCTATACCAACCATGTATGCTGTCTATATTAACCATGTATTCTGTCTATAATAACCATGTATACTGTCTATATTATCCATGTATACTGTCTATATTTGTCACGCTTTTTCTAAAGTAGAACCCAGAAGCAGACCAGGACAAGGAGAGTAGGACGAAGGTGAGTATTTATTTACAAGTTTAAATGTAGAGGTAGAAAGATCCAGGTGGCGGAGCGGGCAGCGGAGGTGAGTTGATGGGAATGAATAGGCAGATCCAAGGGAGTAACAGAAGCCATCTACGACCAGGCAGGAATGGGGTGAGTGTTCCGGGTGAATTACTGTAGACAGAACAAACGGAGGTAAGTTCAAGGCAAGCAAGACGTACAAAACAACAAAACAAACTCTAACAAACTGGAGGCTGATACGCTGGCACAACATACTGTTCATGGCTAACGATCCGGCAGGGAATGGATGTCAGGTCAGCGCTTATGAAGTGGAGGGGTGATGATCAGGACCAGGTGTGCAGATAGCTGATGGGATACAGGTGCGGGTACTCAGAGATCTTCCAACTAGCTACGTCGCCCGGCAACCAGACAGGGTGCGTTCCAGAACACCGGAAAAAACACTCCAGGACAGAACACAGGCAAAAACAGACTCAGGAAGCGGGATTCGTGACAATATTAACCATGGATACTGTCTATATTAACCATGTATACTGTCTATATTAACCATGCTGTCTATATTAACCATGTATACTGTCTATATTAACCATGCTGTCTATATTAACCATGTATACTGTCTATATTAACCATGCTGTCTATATTAACCATGTATACTGTCTATAATAACCATGTATGCTGTCTATATTGCTTGTAATTGATATAAGTAAACATCTAAGCATTAAGTATTTTAAGCATTAAGTAAATTGTTATGGCTGTATTGTTTTAAAAGCCCAATAGTGTTGTGGGTCCATCAGACCTGCGAACATTGGTTGTTGAATAACAAGAACATGAACACCACACAAATCAGTAGCACTGAGAAAATAGTTCCAAAAAGAAATGTTTTTCAAACAACTATAATCAAAATAGTATAATTTCATATGCAGTACACTTGTAAAGAATAGTTCGAGTACCAAGCTTTGGGTAGTTAGAAGGTCTACAGAGCATTCAGAAAGTATTCATACCCCTTGACTTATTCCACATTTTGTTTTGTTACAGCCTGAATTCAAAATAGATCAAATTGATTATTTTTCTCACCCATATACACACAATGCCCCATAATGACAAAGTGAAAACTTGTTTTTAGAAATCATTCTGAATTTATTGAAAATACATAAAGAAATATCTAATTTACGTAGTAAGTATTCACACCCCTGTGTCAATACTTTGTAGAAGCACCTTTGGCAGCGATTACAGCTGTGAGTATTTCTGGCTAAACCTCTAAGAGCTTTCTACACCTGGATTGGGCAACATTTACCTATTATTCTTAAAAAAATTATTCAAGCTTTGTCAAATTGGTTGTTGATCATGTCTAGAGAACCATTTTCAGGTCTTGCCTTAGATTTTTTAAGTAGTTTTAAGTGAAAACTGTAACTCGGCCACTCACTGTCTTCTTGATAAGCAACTCCAGTGTAGATTTGGCCTTATGTTTTAGCTTATTGTCCTGCTGAAAAGTGAATTCATCTCCCAGTGTCTGGTGGAAAGCAGACTGAACCAGGTTTGGATCTTACCTGTGCTTAGCTCCATTCCGTTTCTTTAGTATCCTGAAAAAAATCCCCAGTCCTTAACGATTATAAGCATAACCATAACATGATGCAGCCACCAATATGCTTGAAAATATGGAGAGTGGTACTCAGTAATGTGTTCTATTGGATTTGCAGCAAACGTGTGGGTGCATGTGTGTGTGTGTTCGTTTGTGACATGGATGATAAATGCAGACAATGTCAGCGTGCACCCCCCCCCCCCCCCCCCCCCCCACACACACACACACACCAGGAGGAATTCTCTAGAATTCTACAGATCATCACTGTTCATCACATCACTAATAGGAGAGACACAGGGGTTTCCACAGACCCAACACACACACACACACACACACACACACACACACACACACACACACACACACACACACACACACACACACACACACACACACACACACACACACACACACACACACACGTGTGTGTTACTACAGTATATGGTTAGTCTGAGTGATGGAGAGACAGGGTGTGTGGAACACACAACAAGCCTCCGTGTTTCTGCCCTCACATTTTAGCCTTTAGCTAGCCGACACCCTGATCCAAAAGAGGCTCAGCAAAAGTAAGTCCCTTCAAATCAGTAGGCTCTTCACACCTAAGTCCCTTATCATTACAGATGTAAGGTGTGATCAGACAGAGGGGAAAAGAGGTCAGAGAGAAGCCAGGGTAAAGACTGTACTAACAACCAGACTGGAGGAGGTCAGAGAGAAGCCAGGGTAAAGACAGTACTAACAACCAGACTGGAGGAGATCAGAGAGGAGCCAGGGTAAAGACTGTACTAACAACCAGACTGGAGGAGATCAGAGAGAAGCCAGGGTAAAGACTGTACTAACAACCAGACTGGAGGAGATCAGAGAGAAACCAGGGTAAAGACAGTACTAACAACCAGACTGGAGGAGATCAGAGAGAAGCCAGGGTAAAGACTGTACTAACAACCAGACTGGAGGAGATCAGAGAGTAGCCAGGGTAAAGACTGTACTAACAACCAGACTGGAGGAGATCAGAGAGAAACCAGGGTCTCGACAGTACTAACAACCAGACTGGAGGAGATCAGAGAGTAGCCAGGGTAAAGACAGTACTAACAACCAGACTGGAGGAGATCAGAGAGAAGCCAGGGGTAAAGACAGTACTAACAACCAGACTGGAGGAGGTCAGAGAGGAGCCAGGGTAAAGACAGTACTAACAACCAGACTGGAGGAGATCATAGAGGAGCCAGGGTAAAGACAGTACTAACAACCAGAAGTGTAGGTCAAAGAGTCTTCTAAACAGCTTCTACAACCGAAGCCATAAGACTCCTGAACATCTAATCAAATAGCTACCCCGACTATTTACATTGCCCCCCCCCACCCTCCCCTCTTTTACACCGCTGCTACTCTCTGTTATTATCTATGCATTTCACTTTAATAACTCTACCTACATGTACATATTACCTCAATTAACTCGACTAACCGGTGCCCCCGCACATTGACTCCATACCAGTACCCCCTGTATATAGCCTCGCTATTGTTACTTTACTGCTGCTCTTTAATTACTTGTTCCTTTCATTTCTTATTCTTATTCATATTTTTTAAACTGCATTGTTGGTTAGGAGCGTGTAAGTAAGCATTTCACTGTATGGTCTACAACTGTTGTATTCAACGCATGTTACTAATTAAATTGTATTTTATTTGATCAAAAATATAACTAATAATCAACTATTAAAGACTACCAGAACCCACTGGATTCTCCAATTACACTGAATGAACTACAGGACAAAATACAAACCCTCCAACCCAAAAAGGACTGGTTGTTGATGGTTTCCTAAATGAAATGATGAAATATACAGACCACAAATTCCAGTTGGGAGAGTGTCTACTGTTTACTGATGATCTAGCACTCATTCCTCTTGACAGAGCTGGTGTAACTGAGTCAGGTTTGTAGGCCTCCTTCTTGCATACACTTTTTCAGTTCTGACCACAAATGTTCTACATGATTGAGGTCAGGGCTTTGTGATGGCCACTCCAATACCTTGACTTTGTTGTCCTTAAGCCATTTTGCCACAACTTTGGAAGTATGCTTTGGGGTCATTGTCCATTTGGAAGACTCATTTGCGACCAAGCTTTAACTTCCTGACTGATGTCTTGAGATGTTGCTTCAATATATCCACATCATTTTCCTGCCTCATGATGCCATCTATTTTGTGAAGTGCACCAGTCCCCCCTACAGCAAAGCACCCCCACAACATGATGCTGCCACCCCCGTGTTTCACTGTTGGGATGGTGTTCTTCGGCTTGCAAGCCTCCCTATTTCCTCCAAACATAATGATGGTCATTACGGCCAAACAGTTCTATTTTTGTTTCATCAGACCAGAGGACATTTCACCAAAAAGTACGATATTTGTCCCCATGTGCAGTTGCAAACCGTAGTCTGGCTTATTTATGGCGGTTTTGGAGCAGTGGCTTCTTCCTTGCTGAGCGGCCTTTCAGGTTATGTCGATATAGGACTCGTTTTACTGTGAATATAGATACTTTTGTACCTGTTTCCTACAGCATCTTCACAAGGTGCTTTGCTGTTGTTCTGGGATTGATTTGCACTTTTTGCACCAAAGTACGTTCATCTCTAGGAGACAGAACACGTCTCCTTCCTGAGCGGTATGACGGCTGCGTGGGCCCATGGTGTTTATACTTGCATACTATTGTTTGTACAGATGAACGTGGTACCTTCAGGCGTTTGTAAATTGCTCCCAAGGATTAACCAGACTTGTGGAGGTCTCCAATTCTTTTTCTGGAGCTTGTGAGGAGCTTGTGAGGATATAGGAGCTTGTGAGGATTGGTCTCTATGGGGACTACTGTACTATATAGGAAATGTGAGGATTGGTTTCTATGGGGACTACTGTACTATATTGGAGCTTGTGTGTGTGTGTGTGTGTGTGTGTGTGTGTGTGTGTGTGTGTGTGTGTGTGTGTGTGTGTGTGTGTGTGTGTTTTGTGTGTGTGTGTGTGTGTGTGTGTGTGTGTGTGTGTGCGTGTGCGTGTGCGCGCGTGTGTGTTGACAAGTAACACAGGTGGATGGATGCCTACAGTAATAATGCCTCAAAAGACATCTCAAACCATTGTAGCATCAAACCATTGTAGCATCAAACCATTGCAGCATTGCCACTAGCATCAAACCATTGTAGCATCAAACCATTGCAGCATTGCCACTAGCATCAAACCATTGTAGCATCAAACCATTGCAGCATTGCCACTAGCATCAAACCATTGTAGCATCAAACCATTGCAGCATTGTCACTAGCATCAAACCATTGTAGCATCAAACCATTGTAGCATTGCCCACTAGCATCAAACTATTGTAGCATCAAACCAATGTAGCATTGCCACTAGCATCAAACTATTGTAGCATCAAACCATTGTAGCATTGCCACTAGCATAAAACTATTGTAGCATCAAACCATTGCCACTAGTTAGTACTGTAGCTAGAAACTGAGACACCGTGTGGAAACCAGACAATTTCACATTGCTATTCAGGAAATCGAACTCAGGCCATGTTTTAGTTAACCGACCCTCTCTGCCCATTCATTGCCCTTTTACCTGTTGTTGTCTAAGCTGATTAGCTGTTGTTGTCTTACCCGTTGTTGTCTTAGCTAGCTCTCCCAATCAACACCTGTGATTGCTTTATGCCTCGCTTTATGTCTCTCTCAAATGTCAAAATGCCTTGTATACTGTTGTTTAGGATAGTTATCATTGTTTTAGTTTACTGCGGAGCCCCTAGTCCCACTCAACATGCCTCAGATACCTCCGTTGTCCCACCTCCCAAACATGCGGTGACCTCACCCAGCATACCAGAGGTTGCATCTCTGGTTAGCGCGTCCAGAGATGCAACCTCTCTTATCATCACTCAGTGCCTGGGTTTACCTCCACTGTACCTGCACCCCACCACACCCCTGTCTGTACATTATGCCCTGAATCTATTCTACCACGCCCAGAAATCTGATCCTTTTATTCTCTGTCCACAATGCACTAGACGACCAGTTTTGATAGCCTGTAGCTGTACTGTCATCCTACTCCCCCTCTGTTCCGCGGGTGATGTGGAGGTTAACCCAGGCCCTGCGTGTCCCCAGGCACTCTCGTTTGTTGACTTCTGTAACCAAAAAAGCCTTGGTTTCATGCATGTTAACATCAGAAGCCTCCTCCCTAAGTTTGTTTTACTCACTGCTTTTGCACACTCTGCCAACCCTGATGTCCTTGCCGTGTCTGAATCATGGCTTAGGAAGGCCACCAAAAACTCGGAGATTTCCATACACAACTACAACATTTTCCGTCAAGATAGAACTGCCAAAGGGGGCGGAGTTGCAATCTAATTAAGAGATAGCCTGCAAAGTTCTGTCATACTTTCCAGTTCTATGCCCAAACAGTTTGAGCATCTCATTTTTAAAATTAATCTCTCTAGAAATAAGTCTCTCACTGTTGCCGGCTGTTATATCGGTCGGCTATGAAAAGCCAACTGACATTTATTCCTGATTATTATTTGACCATGCTTGTCATTTATGAACATTTTGAACATCTTGGCCATGTTCTGTTATAATCTTCACCCGGCACAGCCAGAAGAGGACTGGCCACCCCTCATAGCCTGGTTCCTCTCTAGGTTTCTTCCTAGGTTTTGGCCTGTCTAGGGAGTTTTTCCTAGCCACCGTGCTTCTACACCTGCATTGCTTGCTGTTTGGGGTTTTAGGCTGGGTTTCTGTACAGCACTTCGAGATAGATATTAGCTGATGTACGAAGGGCTATATAAAATAAACTTGATTGATTGATTGATTGATTTTTATAGACCCCCCTCAGGTCCCAGCTGTGCCCTTGACACCATATGTGAATTGATTGCCCCCCATCTATCTTCAGAGTTCGTACTGTTAGGTGACCTAAACTGGGATATGCTTAACACCCCGGCAGTCCTAAAATCTAAGCTAGATGCCCTCAATCTCACACAAATCATCAAGGAACCCACCAGGTACAACCCTAAATCCATAAACATGGGCACCCTCATAGATATTATCCTGACCAACTTTCCCTCCAAATACACTGACTGCCCTCAACCAGCACAAAAACATCCTGTGGCGGACTGCACTAGCATCGAATAATCCCGCGCGATATGCAATTTTTCAGGGAAGTCAGGAACCAATACATGCAGTCAGTCAGGAAAGTAAAGACTAGCTTTTTCAAACTGAAATTTGCATCCTGTAACTCCAAAAAGTTTTGGGACACTGTAAAGTCCATGGAGAACAAGAGCACCTCCTCCCAGCTGCCCACTGCACTGAGGCTAGGTAACACGGTCACCACCGATAAATCCATGATAATCGAGAATTTCAAAAAACATTTCTCTACGGCTGGCCATGCTTTCCTCCTAGCTACCCCAACCCTGGCCAACAGCTCCGCACCCCCCGCAGCTATTGCCCGAGCCTCCCCAGCTTCTCCTTCACCCAAATCCAGATAGCAGATGTTCTGAAAGAGCTGCAAAACCTGGACCTGAAATCTTACACACACCTACCAACCCACACACCAAACCACATACTTTCTCACTGTGGACCACTACGGCTCCCGAGTGGCGCAGCGTTCTAAGGCACTACATCACAGTACTAGAGGTGTTACTACAGACCCTGGTTCGATCCTGGGCTGTATAACAACCGGCTGTGATCGGGAGTCTCATAGGGAGGCGTGCAATTGTCTGGTTTAGGGGAGGATTTGGCCAAGGTAGGCCGTCATTGTAAAATAAGAATTTGTTCTAAACTGACTTGTTAAATTAAAATACAATAAAAGTTCTACATTGATAATCACCTAATGTGTACTGATGCCATTTAAACTGCAGTGCTTCGCTCTTATTGTGATGGGTGAAAAAAATGTAACTAAGAGCCATGAATACATTACTGAATGTCAGATGTGAAAAAACTAAGTGGAGAGAGGGAGGGAGAAAGAAAGAGAGAGAAAGAAAGAAAGAAAGAGGAGAGAGAGAGAGAGAGAGAGAGAGAGAGGAGAGAGAGAGGAGAGAGAGAGAGAGAAGAGAGAGGAGAGAGAGAGGAGAGAGAGAGAGAGAGAGGAGAGAGAGAGAGAAGAGAGAGGAGAGAGAGAGGAGAGAGGAGAGGAGAAGAAAGGAACAGCAGTGATTCCACTGGGAGTGTCAGATCATTTCATGCTCCGTGTTTTATTGTCATGCATCAGTAACTCCAGCGCCGCTTTACGACCCACACTTGGCCTACTATAAGTCACAGGGTGACACACACACCTAGCTCATAATGTACCAGCAGAGAACCTGCTAGTGTTACAACAGGCTACAAACACACGTAATGGTGTGAGGTATCTGCGCAGCCTACAAACACACATGATGGTGTGAGGTATCTGCTCGGCCTACAGACACACGTGATGGAATAGAATCTGTCGACTATTGTGTGTGTGTTCCACTGAGGATGGGCCTCTATGAGATAGCACTGACAGAGGAGATTTACGATGTCTTTTGGCCAATAAAGCCTAAAGAGCATTCCAGATGGATGAGGTAATGTTTTGGTACTATGAAGTACCAGGAACGAGATTAGAACCTCGTCTTAGAGACCAAACTGAACGATAATTTATAGCTAATGCTATCTGGCTATGGGATACTCCTTTCTAAAGTAAAAGGCCCTTTGTGAAGAGTTCCTGAGATCTGTGGTTCGTCATGTGAGTTGAGAGGGGTGTATCTTGGCTATAAAAGATCTTTGGTATTCTTTTGTAGGGACTCTCAGAATTCATTATAGACACTGAATTGATCTGAGAGTCAAAGGGCGATTTTAAAGCTCACATATTATTAAAGATGAAATTTAAGTACAACTCTGACTGGTGTGTGGTTTGTAACTCTCCTCATTTGGTAATACAGGAAATTGCCACGACACCACTCTCTTAGAAATGCACTTTTTTTTTTTTTTTTCCCCCCGTCTTTTTTAGGGGTGGATCAGCTTAATATTGCGGAAAGAATGTTGCTTCCAATGTAATTGTCTGCATCATTTCCAATCCCCCATATTTTTTGGGGTAAATATATATATCCATACACGTATGCATACATATACACATATATACATACACATACCTATATAGACATACATACTTTTTTAAAGAGTATACCTTTATTATTATTCCCCGCAAACCCTACCACCGATCCCCCAATTGGAGTAAACTGATAAACATTTCTGTTTTTACCTTCAATTTATACATCTTATACACATTTTACAGACACAGTCTACTTTATAATAGTTCTCTCTTGTTTGTTCTTAGTCCTTCCTCTATTTCTGTTGTCCATCCAGTTTGATTTCCACTTGTAACTGTGCTATTTCACAAAGGCTCCGCACCTATACACATTTCACAGATCCCGTATGCCCTACATTGTTTATCTTGTTATTAGTCCCACCCTTCAGCTCCACTCAACCCTTCCCATCTATCTTCCAACATCATCCATTTCGGATTTTTATTTGCCATATATTTTTCAACTGTGCTGTGATGCTTCACAAAAGATTTGAATCTTCCTATTCTCATAGCTTCCACGGATTGTAAATTAAAAATAAACATTTTTGCTAAAATAATTATTATATTATTGATTGATTGACTATGGCTTTTCAAATCCCCCAGTATTGCTATCTGTAGCGTTAGTTCTACGCAAATGTTGCAATTCTTCAACCATTCCTGGACCTGTGACCAAAAACGAGCTACATACGGACAATACCAAAATAAATGATCTAATGACTCTGCCTCCTCACAGCAGAATCTGCAGAGCTGGGAAGATTGTATCCCCCATATATATAACATTCTATTAGTTGCAAGAATTTTGTACAATAATTTAAATTGAAAAATTCGAAGTTTTGAATCCGGCGTTGTTTTGCGTATCAATTCATAAACCATGTGCCATGGAATGGGTACATCGAAAATCTCTTCCCAACTATTTTGCAATTTATATGGCACAGCTGTCAGTTTTTTGGTCCTTAAATTAAATTGGTATATGTTTTTATTTATCACACTTTTCTTTAACCATTTATGTTCTTTAATATAGGGCCGACATACAAGTTCCTTACTTTTTTCCCCTTCTACTTGCCTCTTCCATTTTTGTGGTAATGCTGCAATTAATTGGTTGTAATTTTGGGTAGAGCAGACATTTCCATATGTCTGTGTTAGCTGCATGTGTGACATTACTCCACCAGTCCTATTTATGATATCATTCACAAAAATTATACCTTTTTTAAACATTTCTTCGATAAATACAGTTTTTTTATCAATTACTATATTTGAATTTAACCACAATATTTGTTGTACTATTTGTTCCGTCCTTTCAGGTGGATTAAACTGAAATTGCAACCAACTTTCTAAGGCTTGTTTAAAAAATAAAGATATTTTGGAGATTATTTCCTTTTCAAACAACCGAAAGTGAGCAGGTGTAATCTGAATAAAGGGAAAAAGGCCCTTCTTGAACATAGGATGAGACATTCGTACCAATCTACTAGAGAACCAGTTTGGATTTAAGTATAACTTTTGTATGACTGATGCCTTTAGTGAGAGGTCTAATGCTTTAATATTTAATAATTTCTGCCCTCCGAATTCATATTCGTTATATAAATAGGCCCTTTTAATTTTATCTGGCTTGCCGTTCCAAATAAAATTGAATATTTTTTGTTCATATAATTTAAAAAGCAGGTCACTAGGTGTAGGCAAAACCATAAGCAAATAGGTAAACTGTGATATGATTAAAGAGTTAATCAGGGTGATTTTCCCACAAATAGACAGGTATTTTCCTTTCCATGGTAGCAAGATCTTATCTATTTTTGCTAACTTTCTATAAAAATTTATTGGAGTGAGATCATTTCTTTCTTTTGGGATTTGTATACCGAGTATGTCCACATCTCCGTCAGACCATTTAATTGGTAAACTACATGGCAATGTAAAATGTGTATTTTTTAGTGATCCAATACGTAATATGGTACATTTATCATAATTTGGTTTTAATCCAGAGAGGATAGCAAATGTATCTAGATCCTCTAAGAGGCCGTGGAGAGACTCTAGTTGTGGTTTTAAAAGAAAACATGAATCATCAGCGTACAATGACACCTTAGTTTTTAGGCCCTGGATTTCTAATCCCTTAATATTAATGTTTGATCTAATTTTAACAGCTAACATTTCGATGGCAATAATAAATAGATATGCCGATAGTGGACAACCTTGTTTTACTCCTCTAGATAGTTTAAAACTTTCTGAGATGTAGCCATTATTTACTATTTTACACCTAGGGTTACTATACATAATTTTAACCCATTTTATAAGAGATTCCCCAAAATTGAAATATTCTAGGCATTTATATATAAACTCCAGTCGTACTTTATCAAAAGCCTTTTCAAAATCAGCTATGAAAACCAGGCCTGGTGTCCCGGATATTTCATAGTGTTCTATTGTTTCCAGTACTTGCCTTATATTATCTCCAATGTATCGTCCATGTAAAAAACCTGTCTGATTAGGATGAATAATATCTGACAAAACTTTTTTTATTCTATGCGCCAAGCATTTTGCTAGGATTTTTGCATCACAACACTGAAGTGTAAGAGGTCTCCAATTTTTTAAATGGACTGGATCTTTATATATACCACTTGGGTCCTGTTTCAGTAATAATGATATCACACCTTCTTGTTGCGTGTCTGATAATCTATCATTTATATAGGAGTGGTTAAAACAAGCTAATAATGGTCCTTTGATTATATCAAAAAAAAAATGGTATACTTCCACTGGTATGCCATCCAGTCCTGGAGTTTTCCCATCCTTAAAGGCCCCAATTGCCTCAAGTAGTTCCTCCTCTGTAATTAGGCCTTTACATGAGTCTTTCTGTACAGATGTTAATTTTACATTATTATTAGGGAAAAAATCCATACAATTAGTTTCAGTTAGTGGAGATGGAGGAGCCTGAAACGAAAACATATTCTTGAAGTACTTTACATCCTCTTTCAAAATATCATTTGGTGAATCATGCGTGACTCCATCATTTGTAACAAGTTTTAATACATTTTTTTTGGTAGCATTTCTATATTGAAGATTGAAAAAGAATTTGGTGCATTTTTCCCCATATTCCATCCAGTTCGCTTTATTTTTATAATATATTACACTGGATGTTTCTTGAATAAGTTCCTCCATTTCTTTTTGTTTTTCCTCTAACTTATTCTGTGCCTCTATGGTACCGTTTTTATTGTTATCTAACTGTACTGTTAGTCCTTCAATTTCCTTTGTTAATATGGACTCTTTTGATCTAAATTGCTTTTGTTTTATAGATGAGTACTGAATTGCATGGCCTCTAAAGGCACACTTAAAAGTGTCCCATACAATATGGGGATCTGCTGTACCTATGTTATGTCTAAAAAAGTCAGTTATAAATTCTTCTGTCCTAGTTCTAAACAATTTATCATCTAGTAGGCTTTGATTAAATTTCCAATATCCTCGCCCACGTGGAAATTCTGTAAGAGTAATATATATGCCAATTATGTGATGGTCCGACCGCATTCTGTCCCCTATCAAACACTTTTTAACTTTTGGTGCCAGAGAGAATGATATAAGAAAGTAGTCAAGGCGACTAGCTTGATTAAGCCTCCGCCATGTATATCTCACTAGGTCAGGGTATTTAAGTCTCCATATATCCACTAATTCCAATATATCCATGACATTCCTGATTTCCTGAGGGTGATAGTTTGTAGTGTGATTTCCTTTCCGGTCCATAGAGGTATTTAAGACCGTATTAAAATCTCCCACTATAATAATAGAGTCTAGTGTTGCTTGTAGAGTTGATACATTCTTATATATATTGTCAAAGAAGCTTGGATCATCATTATTCGGACCGTATAGGTTAATAAGCCATATATGTTTATTGTCCAATAACATATTTAAAATAATCCATCTACCTTGAGGATCTGTTTGGACAAGTTGCACATTTGGATCAAAGTTATTATTAATTAAAACCATCACCCCTTTTGAATTTCTTTGCCCATGGGAGAAATATATTTCGCCCCCCCAGTTCTTTTTCCACAAAACTTCATCTAAAACTGTCGAATGGGTTTCCTGTAAACAATAGATATTATAATCCTTCTCTTTTAGCCAGGTAAATACTGATCGTCTTTTCTTATTATCTGCTAAGCCATTACAATTGTAACTGGCTATACTTATTTCACCACTTACCATAATGAGACACACCTTTCAATTATTTTTATCAAAATATATGTTTGTAAACGTCCTATTAAAAAGTAACATAATGATTGAGTGTCTATATAGTTGTACCATGACATTTGCATCTCCACTAAGCAAACCTCCAATTGGTCCCCACTATTCCACCCGCCAAAAGCCCCCATCTCGAGTTGGGTTGTCATCCCAATGCCCGGCAGACCACCCCCGACCCCCCGCATCGCACAGCCCCGGACCGACTGGGATCCATCCTTCGAAAAGTGCACACAGCGCCATCCACCGAACCGAAGCAGATCCATTGCCAAATGCATTTCCATCGCCCTCACCTCGATTTGTATTACATATTGCTGTGGATCATCCTCTATAGTCCCTAACATCTTTTACTTCTTCCTTCGCAACAGTTGTGGGATACACACATACACCCACACACATTCAGCCCTTACCCCCACACAACCATAAGCTCACGCGCAAAACCGCGCAAAAAATGAGCATAAATGTAGAGATTTATTTACCATTGTCACATCCTAGATGATGGAGGTCAAATGTACACCTTCTTCCTGAAACACCCACAATATGGTCATCCGTTTTGACCATGTTCCCAAGCATCTCCATGCAGTCCGACTTTGATTTCGTGCCACCAGGGCCACAATAATATACCCCCTCTCTGAATGTCCGAGTGTGACCCCCTCCCCATGGGTTACTGCAGCTAGTGTTGCCAGCACTGCCACTGCCTGGGTGGGGGCACCCCACCGGAATCCCCACCGGCTAGGTACAAGGTCGTCAAGGTTCTCATTAGCAGCTTTGAGAATGTCCTTGTTTATTATGCTCTCCCTTTAGGGGGCTTTGGCTTTGCAGGACCAACCCTGCCAAGCAGGCTCAGAATCTTGAGGGGGCAGTGCTGCTCTTGGTCTCTGACCTCATTTTGGCTGCATACAGACCGCTTACAGCATGCACATAAAACAGTTAGGGACTTCTCCTTAGTATCTGGGCCTTTCATGTGGGTGTCTAGGGTATAGGGCCATGGACCGTACCATTAAAATAGGATAATAAATAATTAGATATAATTTATTTTAAAAATGTAGTTCCCCATGATAGGACAATAAATAAATAAGACGTATAATTCATTATAAAAGTATATCCATCATCTGAACAACATTGAAAGCCCTCTCATACCCGGCTCACAGCAATACATTGGCTCTGGGATATGCAACCATTTCATTACTCACTCACTCAAATGCACTTTTAATGGAGTTGGGAGAATAGACTTCAAATAGTAAGAAATAGCAATACACCGCCCTGGTGTCTTTCTGAAATTTAATTTGCAACAACCTAATACTTTTAAAGATATGAAACACACAGCCCATGCAAGTCTAAGCCATTACATTAGGAAATATGTTATTTTCTTTCTTTACGATGTGAATGAGCCTGTTATTAAGAGAGATTACCAACAGTGGTGTAATAATGTAATGCTAGTGGAGGTCTTGTTTAGGAATGAATCTGTTAAGAGAGATTACCAACAGTGGTGTAATAATGTAATGCTAGTGGAGGTCTTGTTTAGGACCCCTGGACCTGTCTCTCTCTTCTACTGTTAAGATGCCTCTTCCATCCGGGCTAAACAACAGACATTAAACTGTGTTTACCGCTCGCTGCATGAATTACACAATCTCTCAACAGGAGAAGCTTCAGAAAGAAGCGCTCACGAATACTTTTCATTATTGCAGGAAATCCCTTCCCTTTTCAATGTACAAGCGCACCAACAAAGGAAGTTGTCAGAATGAATTCAACATCAGCTAAGGAATGCATGCAACATACTAGCTCGGCCCCACACAGTTCTACACACCCGCAATACAAAACAAAAACAAAAACACGTCATGTAATGTAGACCTATTCATTAACGAATCCCTGCAACATCTGCCCCAGGTTTCCATAGGAGCACTCAATAGCCCAGGCAGATCGCTCAAGAGTGACTTCGAAATTGGACGTCTTTCCATGTCCTGAGGACATCAGTAGATGCCTTCTAAAACCGTACACTAGAAGCAACAGTGAGCGCTATTACCGTCAGCAATTCAAATCAAAGTTTGCTTGGGTTTTGCTAGGGGCGGTTGGCAGATAGACATAATCCTAATCTGTAAAATTATATGCAATAATCTGGCTTTTCTAAGGCCTTCTCTCTGCTATCTGCATGATCAATCATCAGCGCTCAGGGTGGGGACAGAGTGCATCTCAGTATGGAGCGAAATTCACAATGCATGTCTCATCTCCTCGTGTTAACTTTTTTTCTTGTGACAGGTAGAACTACATTTGCTGCAGCATAGTCTATGCTACAGTAATAGTCCATGCTACAGTAATAGTCTATGCTACAGTAATAGTCCATGCTACAGTAATAGTCTATGCTACAGTAATAGTCCATGCTACAGTAATAGGCTATGCTACAGTAATAGTCTATGCTACAGTAATAGTCCATGCTACAGTAATAGGCTATGCTACAGTAATAGTCCATGCTACAGTAATAGTCTATGCTACAGTAATAGTCCATGCTACAGTAATAGGCTATGCTACAGTAATAGTCTATGCTACAGTAATAGTCCATGCTACAGTAATAGTCCATGCTACAGTAATAGTCCATGCTACAGTAATAGTCTATGCTACAGTAATAGTCCATGCTACAGTAATAGTCTATGCTACAGTAATAGTCTATGCTACAGTAATAGTCCATGCTACAGTAATAGTCCATGCTACAGTAATAGTCTATGCTACAGTAATAGTCTATGTGGACTGAATACACATCTAATTTACACATCTCCATCTTCCTTTCGGGTAGATTTATTTTTTGTTTTTATCACAAATGCAGAGTTTTAAAAACAGCTTATCACTCTGAAAGTGTTTCTTTAAATCAGTGTGCACGCGAGCACTCTTTCGCAGTCTTTCTCTGTCTCCATCAATTCCATTCAAATTGCATCCAAAATAGATAACCCTGTTCTAGATATATATTTAGCCCTGTACGGTGCATTCGGAAAGAATTCATTTTCTTCCATTACAGGTTTCTTCTAAAATTGATTCAATTGTTTTTTTCCCTCATCAATCTACACACAATAGCCCATAATGACAAAGCAAAAACAGGGTTATATACATTTCTGCAAATGTATAAAAAAGCTTTAAAAATGAAATGTAACATTTACATAAGTATTCAGACCCTTTACTCAGTACTTTGTTGTAGCACCTTCGGCAGCAATTACAGCATTGAGTATTCTTGGGTATGATGCTACAAGCTTGGCACACCTGTATTTGGGGAGTTTCTACCATTCTTCTCTGCAGATCCTCTCAAGATGTCAGGTTGGATGGGGAGTGTCACTGCACAGCTATTTTCAGGTCTCTCCAGAGATGTTAGATCAGGTTCAAGTCTGGGCTCTGGCTGGGCCACTCAAGGACATTCAGAGACTTGTTCCGAAGCCACTCATGCGTTGTCTTGGCTGTGTTCTTGGGGTCGTTGTCCTGTTGGAAGGTGAATCTTTGACCCAGTCTGAGGTCCTGAGCCCTCTGGAGCAGGTTTTCATCAAGGATCTCTCTGTATTTTGCTCTGTTCATCTTTCCCTCGATCCTGACTAGTCTCCCAGTCCCTGCCACTGAAAAACATCCCCACAGCAAGATGCTGCTACCATCATGCTTCACCGTAGGGATGGTGCCAGGTTTCCACCAGAAGTGACGCTTTGCATTCAGGCCAAACAGTTCAATCTTGGTTTCATCAGACCAGAGAATCTTGTTTCTCATGGTCTGAGAGTCCTTTAGGTGCCTTTTGGCAAAACTCCAAGCAGGCTGTCATATTATTCAAGCATGTCATTACAAAGATGAAGATCAGGACAACAAAACATATTTCATTGAACTGTTAAAAGCGAGTAAGGAATGAAGCGACGATAGAGAGAGAAAGAGGAAGTAGGCTCATCCGCCCGTCGCAGATCATTTGGGGAAATATTATGAGAGGTATTTATGCATCAACTTACTAATTATGAAAATGTAAAGTACACACTATTATATTTCAAAATGAAAATACAATTTGCTAGCCTTTATTTTTTACTTTATATACTCCATGTCCTGCACCAGCATTGCATGTTCTCTCCGAGTGTTACGTAGCTAGGAGTGGTGGTTGCTGAGTCAGGCGCAGAGAGCAGAGGGTTTTGGGTTGCCGTATTTATTCAGGTCAGAACAAGGTCACGCCAACAACAACAGGCGACAAAATATGACCTACCCAAAACAGGACACCAAAACAGTTCAACAAATAAACAAACGCAACCATTCACAAACAGAACAGAAAGTAAGCCCGCACAAAAGCAGGCAGGCCTAGACGGCTGAAATAGCCCTGAACGAAAACCCCAAACGAGAAACAGGTGAAACCAATACAGACATAACCAACAGAAAAGGAAAAGGGAATCGGTGGCAGCTAGTAGACCGGTGACGACGACCACCGAGCGCCGCCCGAACAGGAAGAGGAGACACTTTCGGTGGAAGTCGTGACACCGAGCTTCATGGTTTGAACGAGGTGGAAAATTCCGATCCATATAACAAAGTATTGGCCTAACTCAATACCATACACTAATACAGCCCCTACTCAAAAAGATATTAGCCTATTGGAGCTTTTTTCATTTATTTAGCCGAGGGAGTACGGCTACATCTATTATCGGCTTTTACGGTTTCCTGTCGTGCACAATGTGCAGTGGCCTATACAGTATATTGTAGGCTGTGTCTTGGATAATGTCACAATTATTTGAGGCTTGGACTCATAAAACTGTCTTTAAGGTAAGGCTCCTAAGATTATTTGTACTGCTGATCAAAAGCTCTAATCAAATCCAGAGATATAAATACACTTAGTCAATACTAGTTTACCTGTCAAATATAAATGTTAACACACACACACACACACACACACACACACACACACACACACACACACACACACACACACACACACACACACACACACACACACACACACACACACACACACACACACACACACACACACACACACACACACACACACACACACACACACACACACACCCACACAGTCTAGTACCCAGCCCAGGACACAGTCTAGTACCCAGCCCAGGACCCAGCCTAGGACCCAGCCTAGGACACAGTCTAGTACCCAGCCTCAGGACCCAGCCTAGGACAGAGTCTAGTACCCAGCCTCAGGACCCAGCCTAGGACACAGTCTAGTACCCAGCCCAGGACCCAGCCTAGGACACAGTCTAGTACCCAGCCCAGGACCCAGCCTAGGACACAGTCTAGTACCCAGCCCAGGACCCAGTCTAGGACACAGTCTAGTACCCAGTCTAGGACACAGTCTAGTACCCAGCCCAGGAACCAGCCCAGGACCCAGCCTAGGACCCAGCCTAGGACCCAGCCTCAGAACCCAGTCTAGAACCCATCCCAGGACCCAGCCCAGGACTCAGCCTCAGACCCAGTCAGGGAGCGAGCGATGAGGTAAGAATGATAGAGTCATACTGCGTCCCAAATAGCACCCATCGGACTCTGGTCAAAAGTAGTGGACTTTATAAGGAACAGGCGGCCATTTCAGACACAGGAGGACAGAGTCTGGTTCCAGGATAAGAACGTCTCGAAGCTGAGATCTGGACATAATGTATTATGATGGAAAGAACATGGACATGAGGATTTAAGATGCAGATTTTTGGGGGGTTAAAAAGCTTAACAAATGCAAATTGTGTGTGATTCATTCTGCACTGCGGGGGACGACACCCTACAGTTTCCTGTTCACACATGGTTTCAAAGGAATCGTAAAGGCAGCATTTTATTTCTGTACCAAAACAGAGAAAACCACAGATTCTGACTCTTTCACTCCTGTTGTCCAACAGTTTACTGTAGCTAGCGCCAGCTGGAGTTGGCTTTCTATTCCTGTTCGTTTCAGTACTGTAAGGGATGAATTGAGCTTTTGAGACCGTTTTTAATTGAATCCACAATATATGTCTGCATAAATATGAAAAAAAGTGTGCAAACTAACAAGAAACACACATTTACACTGTGCCATTAATCTAACAATATCCTCGGAAAGAAAACCTCACAATGCTAATGTTTCTGCTTCAGCGAGCTCTAATGTATGGACCGATCAACGACTACAGCCAGAGGGAGAACAGGCCTGGTCTACAGCAGAGCACTGACACACTGGCAATATATACTATCAAATATTCATCATGTTCATGTTGAGGAACTGTCCGTCCCTCTCCAATGTTTACTGACTGCGGCTGTCTTTACATATTATAATTAAGCAATAAGGCCCGAAGGGGTGTGGTATATGGCTAATATACTACGGCCAACTGCTGTTCTCATCCATGATGCAACGCGAAGTGCCTGGATACATCCCTTAGCCGTGGTATATTGGTCATATACCACAAACCCCCAGAGGTGCCTTATTGCTGCTATTATAAACTGGTTACCAACGTAATTAGAGCAGTAAAAATACATGTTTTGTCATACCCATTGTATACGGTCTGATATACCACGGCTGTCAGCCAATCAGCATTCAGGGCTCGAGACACCCTGTTCATAGTTTTTTACAATCGTTTTGGCACTAATTTCGGAAACCTTGATGTCATTTTTCAAAACTCTAGACACAAAACTCACAACCAATGATCAAAATGCAAATTTTTCAAAACTAACACTTTTTCCAATTGCTTGGATACAATACACATAAAGCTAAGATCATTTGTTCATTGAACTAAAATCACCTGTTCAAAATGACACAACTTAACATCAAAGTATTACCATTTCAAAATGCAATTCACACATTACATCGGAGATGACTGTCTGTTCATTTCATTACAATGATCTAACTATCAATTGATACAACTGCTCAAAATGATGAGTAACTGTTGCATTACTTTTAATGCATAGTTTTATGGAAACTTACAAACAATATTCCATGTTTAGATCATGAAAGTTTCAGGATAACGAGATCCATTGACACCAATTACCGTGGAATATGAACCAATTGGACTACATTATCTATGGCAGTTGACGTTTTACAGTAAGCCAGGTGAGGAACACTGCAGTTGACGTTTTACAGTAAGCCAGGTGAGGAACACTGCAGTTGACGTTTTACAGTAAGCCAGGTGAGGAACACTGCAGTTGACGTTTTACTGTCGTTTTTTTCTCTTTTTGTAGCTAATTATTTTTGCTTTTATTCAAAGAAACCTATGTTGTGATTTTATTGTATTTCATCAATACATTTCATATTTTGTTCAATGATTCCACTGTGTCTGTAGTATTCTCTCTACTAGTCCTTTTACAGTGATGTATTTACGTGTAGTAGCATAATGAAACATGTATCACATATTTTGTTCTACATTATTTAATGATTGTACGAACAACTACACAGTGAAACTATCGGTATCTTGTGTGTGGGTGATCTAAATGAATGTTCCTATGGTATTTCATGATAAATGAGTTATTTGAACCAATGATTCTGCAAGTGCAAGGTTTCTTTAAAGATATGAATGCACAATGCAATATTTTGAGCATTGGACAGCCTGTGTTACAAGTGATGACCGTTTTGAGTTGTGTGTCTAGAGTTTTGAAAAATGACCACAATGTTCTGAAATTAGTGCCAAAGTTATTGTAAAAAACTGTAATATCTGATATATTATTGGCTGCCTATCAAACTGCCCCTTTGGGGATCAATAAAATAGAACTGTCACGGAATGGGTTCAGTCACAGTCTGAAGCAGGTTGATGGTAAAGGCTTGATGGTAAAACGACTACTCTGCTACCAGGAACCAGTATGTATTTTCTTCTCTTATACAGAAACCTAAAGATTCCAGCCTCCTATTGGATGACATCCTTTCTATCTTCTCTCGGTTTTCCCCTTCTGTCCGACACATCAGATCCATGGCGCCTTAGGGACAGACAGAGGGTCAGGGATTGGGACAGGCTCTCTGTCCCCAGAGACAGGCCAACTGACTGGGATTCCATCCATCCTGAGATCCCCCGGACGCCCATCCACCCTGAGATCCCCCGGACGCCCATCCTCCCTGAGATCCCCCGGACACCCATCCACCCTGAGATCCCCCGGACACCCATCCACCCTGAGATCCCCCGGACACCCATCCTCCCTGAGATCCCCCGGACACCCATCCACCCTGAGATCCCCCGGACACCCATCCACCCTGAGATCCCCCGGACACCCATCCACCCTGAGATCCCCCGGACACCCATCCACCCTGAGATCCCCCGGACACCCATCCACCCTGAGATCCCCCGGACGCCCATCCACCCTGAGATCCCCCGGACACCCATCCACCCTGAGACACCCATCCACCCTGAGATCCCCCCACGCCCATCTGACCTGGGAGTTTACTGCATGTCTAGTCTCTGCCTAGGCCTCTTCAACTGTGTGTGTGTGTGTGTGTGTGTGTGTGTGTGTGTGTGTGTGTGTGTGTGTGTGTGTGTGTGTGTGTGTGTGTGTGTGTGTGTGTGTGTGTGTATGTGTGTGTGTGTATGTGTGTGTCTAGTCTGGCTCCAAACATTGAGTGTTTCATTCTCAACTAACTCTCTTTATTGGACTTTTGACGTTAATGGATCGCAGCATCAGGGGTCTGCCATAAGTGCTGACGAATGTGAGCGTCAATCTTTTAAAGGTTATGGTGGAAGTCGTGGCCATGTGCTAAAAGCATTATAATTTGCCCTCAATCAGCTTATTAATCAACCAGGTATAAAGTCAAGTAGATATTGATTATGAAATGAATAATGTCACTCAAACCCTAGGCCTAAGTGAGGTTTCTCACCAGGACCCCCCCCCCCCCCCCCCACACACACACACACACACACACACACACACACACACACACACACACACACACACACACACACACACACACACACACACACACACACACACAGCTACTGTTCAGGCTGCCATTGCCTGTGGTGGAGAAATGAAATGACAGAAACATTCAGTATTTATGTGTAATGTTGGAACTGGGCTTTCTAGCGCTGCTCTGAACGGCGCCGGGAGGCGGGATGCAAATGTTAAACATTCCAATTTCGCTACGTCAATTCCCCCAAGGATCCCCAGACGCCTGCCCTCAGCCTTGTTGAGGGAAACAGCGTGGCTGAGAGGCCTTGAAGGCTGAGAGGCCTGTATTTACATATGTCCCTCACAACACAACAGGTTAGAGCTGCCTGACCTG
The DNA here is from genome assembly GCF_016432855.1 of Salvelinus namaycush. Lineage (NCBI taxonomy): Eukaryota > Metazoa > Chordata > Actinopteri > Salmoniformes > Salmonidae > Salvelinus > Salvelinus namaycush. Next base: position 27,484 of record NW_024058548.1, read on the forward strand.
CTGCACAATCACAGCACATAAAATACCAAAACAGCCTCTCTCTCTCTCTCTCTCTCTCTCTCTCTCTCTCTCTCTCTCTCTCTCTCTCTCTCTCTCTCTCTCTCTCGCTCTCTCTCGCTCTCTCTCTCTCTCTCTTTCAGGACGGTGGTCAGTGCTTCTCTCTAGTGTTGAAGAGTGATAACAGCATCGTCGATGTTTCAATAGTCTTCTCCTGAAAAGGTACAACGTACTCCTGGACTATGTAAGAAGGTCCGGTCACACAAATTTCCACGGTGGCAAAAGTACGGATGGATATTATCCTTTAGCGGTGTAGCAGCAAAAACCCTCACCTCGTGACCCATGCAACCCCAAACCGTTCAAACTGTTCACACCCCTTGTTGGCAAAGAGTACATTTTGCCGTTTTAAAGCTAATTTCCTGCAATTCTACTCATTTTGCCATGTTTTGTTGGTTTACGTCATATGATACCTAGGGGTCGAGGCCTGATTGAGGATCGGGACCTTTCAGTACAGCGGCTCTACTGTACTACAAGTTACAGCTTCAGCTATAAAGGGTTAACTTCTTATGACTGCAATCCCGCTAACGGGATCGATATGACAACAGCCAGTGAAAGTGCAGGGCGCCAAATTCAATCAACAGAAATCTCATAATTAAAATTCCTCAAACATACATGTGTATTACATCATTTTAAAGGTAATCTTGTTGTTAATCCCACCAAAGTGTCTGATTTCAAATATGCTTTTCAGCGAAAGCACTACAAACGATTATGTTAGGTCACCACCAAACCACAATAAGCACAGCCATTTTTCCAGCGAAATATAGCAGTCACAAAAAGCAGAAATAGAGATAAAATTAATCACTAACCTTTGATGATCTTCATCAGATGACACTCATAGGACTTCATTTTACACAATACATGCATGTTTTGTTTGATAAAGTTCATATTTATATAAAAAAATCTGAGTTTACATTGGCGCGTGACATTCAGTAGTTCCAAAAACATCAAGTGATTTTGCATAGCCACATCGTTTCAACAGAAATACTCATCATAAATGTAGATGATAATACAAGTTATACACATGGAATTATAGATATACCTCTCCTTAATGCAACCGCTGTGTCAGATTTCAAAAAAACTTTACGGAAAAAGCAAACCATGCAATAATCTGAGACGGCGCTCAGAACAATAGCCAAATTAGCCGCCATGTTGGAGTCAACAGAAACCAGAAAATACATGATAAATGTTTCCTTACCTTTGATGAACTTCATCAGAATGCAGTCCTAGGAATCCCAGGTCCACAATAAATGCTTGATTTGTTCGATAATGTCCGTTATTTATGTCCAATTAGCTACTTTGGTTAGCGCATTTGGTAAACAATTCCAAAGTCACAAAGCGCGTCCACTATAACGTGACGAAATGTCCAAAAGTTCCATAACAGTCAGTAGAAACATGTCAAACGATGTACTGAATCAATCTTTAGAATATTGTTAACATACATCTTGAATAACGTTCCAATCGGAGAATTAGATTGACTTCAGTTGAGCGATGGAACGGAGCTGCCTATCACGTGAACGCGCGTGGTCAAAGCATGGTCAGCTCGTAGCAGTGGTGACTAATTCCTGTCTCCTTCGGCCCCCCTTCACATTAGAGTCATCAGACAAAGTTCTATTGACTGTTGACATCTAGTGGAAGCCGTAGGAAGTGAAAACTCATAAATATCTCGCTGTAATTTCAATGAGAGCTTGGTTGAAAATCTGCCACCCTCAGAAAAAATCCAAACAGGAAGTGGAACTTCTCAGGTTTTTGCCTGCCACATGAGTTCTGTTATACTCACAGACATAATTCAAACAGTTTTAGAAACTTCAGAGTGTTTTCTATCCAATACTAATAATAATATGCATATATTAGCAACTATGACTGAGGAGCAGGCCATTTACTTTGGGCACCTCTGTGCACCTTTCATCCAAGCTACTTAATACTGCCCCTGCAGCCATAAGAAGTAAGCCATTTTGCCACAACTTTGGGAAGTGTGCTTGGGGTCATTGTCCATTTGGAAGACCCATTTGCGACCAAGCTTTAACTTCCTGACTTGAGATGTTGCTTCAATATGTCCACATCATTTTCCTGGCTCATGAAGCCATCTATTTTGTGAAGTGCACCAGTCCCTCCTGCAGCAAAGCAACCCCACAACATGATGCTGCCACCCACGTGCTTCATGGTTGGGATGGTGTTCTTCGGCTTGCAAGCCTCCCCCTTTTTCCTCCAAACATAATGATGGTCATTAAGGCCAAACAGTTCTATTTTTGTTTCATCAGACCAGAGGACATTTCTCCAAAAAGTACGATATTTGTCCCCATGTGCAGTTGCAACCCGTAGTCTGGCTTTTTTTTATAGCGGTTTTGGAGCAGTGGCTTCTTCCTTGCTGAGCAGCCTTTCACGATATGTCGATATAGGACTCGTTTTACTGTGGATATAGATACTTTTGAACCCATTTCCTACAGCATCTTCACAAGGTCCTTTGCTGTTGTTCTGGGATTGATTTGCACTTTTCACACCAAAGTACGTTCATCTCTAGGAGACAGAACACATCTCCTTCCTGAGCATAATGACGGCTGCGTGGTCCCATGGTGTTTATACTTGCATATTATTGTTGGTACAGATGAACGTGGTACCTTCAGGCATTTGTAAATTGCTCCCAAGGATGAACCAAACTTGTGGAGGTCTCCAATTCTTTTTCTGATGTCTTGGCTGATTTCTTTAGATTTTTCCATGATGTCAAGCAAAGAGGCACTGAGTTTGAAGGTAGTCCTTGAAATACATCCACAGGTACACATCCAATTGACTCAAATTATGTCGATTAGCCTATCAGAAGCTTCTAAAGCCATGACATAATTTTCTGGGATTTTCCATGCTGTTTAACTTCTTATGGCTGGGGGCAGTATTGAGTAGCTTGGATGAGTAAGGTGCCCAGAGTAAACTGCCTGCTACTCAGTCCCAGAAGCTGCATATTATTTGTATATTTGTATAGAAAACACTCTGAAGTTTCTAAAACTGTTTGAATGATGTCTGTGAGTATAACAGAACTCATATGGCAGGCAAAAACCTGAGAAAAATTCCAACCAGGAAGTGGGAAATCTGAGGTTTGTAGTTTTTCAACTCATTGCCTATCGAATACACAGTGGGATATGGGTCAGTTTGCACTTCCTAAGGATTCCACTAGATGTCAACAGTCTTTAGAACCTTGCTTGATGCTTCTACTGTGAAGGAGGGGGGGATGAGGGCTCTTTGAGTCAGGGGTCTGGCAGAGTGCCATGAGCTGACCATGCGCGTTGACGTAAGAGTTAGCTTGCGTTCCATTGCATTTCTGAAGACAAAGGACTTCTACGGTTGAAACATTATTGAAGATTTTCGATAAAAACATCCTAAAGATTGATTCTATACATCGTTTGACATGTTTCTACGGACTGTAACGGAACTTTTTGACTTTTCGTCTGCTCGCGCGTAATGAATTTGGATTACTGGGCTAAACACGCGAACAAAAAGGAGCTATTTGGACATAAATGATGGAATTTATCGAACAAATCAAACATTTATTGTGGGACTGGGATTACTGGGATTGCATTCTGATGAAGATCATCAAAGGTAAGTGAATATTTATAATACTATTTCTGACTTTGTTGACTCCACAACATGGTGGATATCTGTATGGCTTGATTTGTTGTCTAAGCGCTGTACTCAGATTATTGCATGGTGTGCTGTTTCGGTAAAGCTTTTTTGGAATCTGACGCAGCGGTTGCATTAAGGAGAAGTGTATCTATAATTGCATGCATAATAGCTGTATCTTTTATCAATGTTTATTATGAGTATTTCTGTAAATTGATGTGGCTCTCCGCAAAATCACCGGATGTTTTGGAACTACTGAACGTAACGCGCCAATGTAAACTCAGATTTTTGTATATAAATATGAACTTTATCGAACAAAACATACATGTATTGTGTAACATGAAGTCCTATGAGTGTCATCTGATGAAGATCATCAAAGGTTAGTGATTAATTGTATCTCTATTTCTGCTTTTTGTGACTCCTCTCTTTGGCTGGAAAAATGGCTGTGTTTTTCTGTGACTAGGTGCTGACCTAACATAATCGTTTGGTGTGCTTTCGTCGTAAAGCCTTTTTGAAATCGTACACTGTGGTGGGATTAACAACAAGTTTATCTTTAAAATGGTGTAAAATACTTCTCTGTTTGAGGAATTTTAATTATGAGATTTCTGTTGTTTTGAATTTGGCACCCTGCACTTTCACTGGCTGTTGTCATATCGATCCCGTTAACGGGATCTCAGCCATAAGCAGTCAACTTAGTGTATGTCAACTTCTGACCCACTGGAATTGTGATACAGTGAATTATAAGTGAAATAATCTGTCTGTAAACAATTGTTGGAAAAATTACTTGTGTCATGCACGAAGTAGATGTCCTAACATCACTTGTCAATACTATAGCTTGTTAACAAGAAATGTGTTGAGTGGTTGAAAAATAAGTTTTAATGACTCCAACCTAAGTGTATGTAAACTTCCCGACTAAGTGTATGTAAACTTCCCGACCCAGAGCCTGTGTGACCTGTGCAGTGCCAACAGGGGGGACCTTCATAAAGGAGGGCCACCATCTGCGAGTAACCTCCTAACTGAGGAAGTACACCTTCAACCTGAAGGTGCTGCACAGCAGAGCAGCATGGAGGAGATCGTCTGAGAAGACCTGGGGTGGGCTAAGGGTGTGTGTGGTAGGTCCAGTACACATCACTGTGTTCTGGAGCAGAAAGTAGGCTTGTCCTCTCCTAAATCTTGCGGATCAATGCAATGATCTCTTTTTGTTTATAAAGCCCTCTTGTGAAAACGTACACCTTACCTTACTTCAGTGTTAAATTAAAGACATTAAAGAGTCACCAGACCCGATCACAGAGATGGCTAAATCTGGAGATTCCTTCCGTCTCCACTGAGTTCGGTAGATCTTTCTCAGGGGTGTCTGGTGGGAGGAGCTATAGAAGGACGGGCTCATTGTAATGACTGGAATGGAATTAATGGAACGGAGTCAAACATGTGGTTTCCATATGTTTAGTGTGTTTGATACCGTTTCATATATTCCATTCCAGCCGTTACAACGAGCCCATCCTCCTATAGCTCCTCCCCCCAGCCACCACTGATCTGTCTCCACTGAGGTAGATAGATCTGTCTCCACTGAGTTAGATAGATCTGTCTCCACTGAGTTAGATAGATCTGTCTCCACTGAGTTAGATAGATCTGTCTCCTGGGGTTAGATAGATCTGTCTCCACTGAGTTAGATAGATCTGTCTCCACTGAGTTAGATAGATCTGTCTCCACTGAGTTAGATAGATCTGACTCCACTGAGTTAGATAGATCTGTCTCCACTGAGTTAGATAGATCTGTCTCCACTGAGTTAGATAGATCTGTCTCCACTGAGTTAGATAGATCTGTCTCCTGGGGTTAGATAGATCTGTCTCCACTGAGTTAGATAGATCTGACTCCACTGAGTTAGTTAAATCTGACTCCACTGAGTTAGTTAAACCTGACTCCACTGAGTTAGTTAAACCTGACTCCACTGAGTTAGTTAAACCTGACTCCACTGAGTTAGTTAAATCTGACTCCACTGAGTTAGTTAAATCTGACTCCACTGAGTTAGTTAAACCTGACTCCACTGAGTTAGTTAAATCTGACTCCACTGAGTTAGTTAAACCTGACTCCACTGAGTTAGTTAAATCTGACTCCACTGAGTTAGATAGATCTGTCTCCACTGAGTTAGATAGATCTGTCTCCACTGAGTTAGATAGATCTGTCTCCACTGAGTTAGATAGATCTGTCTCCACTGAGTTAGATAGATCTGTCTCCACTGAGTTAGATAGATCTGACTCCACTGAGTTAGTTAAATCTGACTCCACTGAGTTAGTTAAATCGGACTCCACTGAGATAGATAGATCTGTCTCCACTGAGTTAGATAGATCTGTCTCCACTGAGTTAGATAGATCTGTCTCCACTGAGTTAGATAGATCTGTCTCCACTGAGTTAGATAGATCTGTCTTTAGTTTTTTTGCACCTTACTTGTGGAATGATCTCCAGAACTCTCTGAAGTCGGATGTTTTGGTGCCGCCAGGGCAGTTTTTTACTGTGGAATGTGTTTGTCTTACATGATCGTATTTCGTTAGTTACAATATTTACAAGCAATTTAAGAAAAGTATGTTTTTATTGCGTTGGAAATGTAAATATTGTGAATGTGTATGATTGTGTGTAGGGCTCCCTTGTAAATGAGGCTTTGTTCTCAATGGGATTTCCCTGTTTAAATACATTTGAATAATTTATGTTTTACCCCACACCGAAATAAATAGGTGCACAATGTGTATAGTGAAATGCTTGGAAAATCTGTCCCTTGGTTCTGACATCACCCTGGTTCGAAATGAACTCTTTTTGTTCTAATAGCGTTCTGGTTCTAGAAGCATCCTGGTTCTGAGAGTGAATTGGTTCTGAGAGTGAATTGGTTCTGAAAGTGAATAGGTTCTGAGAGTGAATTGGTTCTGAGAGTGAATTGGTTCTGAGAGTGCTGTGTTGTTATGACAGGTTTTTAGACTGGCTGAGACAAGGTAATTGTTCTGTTATTTTGGGACCACTTTCCTTGTCACATTCTGTGTGCGTGTGTGTGTGTCTGTGTGTGTGTGTGTGTGTGTTAGCTGGAGATGGTCCTGTCATGGCTAGTTGGGTTCACTGCTGCAGCTGAATTATCCCTCAGTCTGTCGCTCTTCCTGTCTCTCTCTCTGTCTCTGTCTCTGTCTCTTTCTCTCTCTCTCTCTCTCTCTCTCTCTCTCTCTCTCTCTCTCTCTGTCTCTCTCTCTCTCTCTGTCTGTCTCTCTCTCTCTCTGTCTGTCTCTCTCTCTGTCTGTCTCTCTCTCTCTCTGTCTGTCTGTCTCTCTCTCTCTGTCTCTTCCTGTCTCTCTCTGTCTCTCTCTCTCTGTCTGTCTCTTCCTGTCTCTCTCTCTCTCTCTCTCTCTCTCTCTCTCTCTCTCTCTCTCTCTCTCTCTCTCTCTGTCTCTGTCTCTGTCTCTCTCTCTCTCTCTCTCTTTCTCTCTCTCTCTCTCTCTCTCTCTCTCTCTCTCTCTCTCTCTCTCTCAGCAAAGCAGTGATCCTGGATCTGTTCTTAGAGATTCAGGCAGACAGCTACTGAAGTGGAAACTGGGTGACACTAGTCAGTCGCACAACGGAATGCCTTCAACCGAATGTGTAATCAGAGAGGTGCCTTTATCAACGTCTGGGGAGTAGTTGTTGGGAGTTAACTGTCTCGCTCAAGGGCAGAACAAACAGCTGATTTTTCCACCTTGCCAACTCAGGGATTCGAACCAGCGACCTTTCAGTTACTGGCCCAACACTCTTAACGTCCAAATGAAAGATTCCCTGCTGGAGAATAGGCTATGTAGGCCTGTGAGTAAGTGGACTAAGGAAAAGGCTGTAGCACAGCTGCTGTCCAATGCGTGAGTCTGATTGTAGGTAATTGATCCTGTGATGACTTGCAAAGGCATTGTGCTGAACGCTACTTGTGGTCGACATCAGAAGCTGCCAGTGTTGACTACACAAATGACAAGTTATTCCTAAATAGAAAAAATCCTTCACGTCATTGTATCTCTGTTGTTGTTCCTGGTTATTGTGAGGATCTGTGTTTATTGCACTATAACCCAATACTACATCACGTGATTGAATATTAGCAACTGTTGGCCTGGGCGCCTGGGTGTCTGTGTGTGTGTGCTGGAAGTAACATTTTGCCCCAGATAAGTGTGCTGAGAAGCTGTGGTTAACCTTGAGCGAGAACAGTATGCTTTCTATGCAGGTGCAAATAGCTCAAACAATATTACAGAACTGTCTGGCCCCAGTCTCTAGGGTGTGGGAGCATAATCTACACAGCAACAGCGCCGGACACCAAGGAGCTCCAAGAGGCTGGGACCAGCCTGAGCGCCGGCGATAGGCCGAACAAGTTTAAACCATGCTCAGCCTCTACTGTGATAGGCCAACAGACGGGTTGGAACTACGTCTATCACAGTATAAGAACAGCTGTTTACTTACATCCTGCCAGTTTTTCTGTTCTACCCTGCGAGGTGTTACAGTGAACCCGTATATACGAAAATTGCATTTACCATTTATCGCTTGAGTTTAATAAAAATACTTAAAGTATGAGGTGACTCTGAATCACATTTTGTCCTGATACCAGATTTGAATTGACGCAAATCCCTTATATTAGATAAGTTTACAAACTATTTCCACTCATTACTCTCTGTGTGTGTGTGTGTGTGCGCATGTGTCTGTGCATGTGTGTGCGTGTGTGTGTGTGTGTGCTTGCCCGCTTTGAGGATAATACAGTGCCACCGTCGCAGCTGGCTAACAAAGTTTGCGCCCCCCCCCCTCTCCTTTTCAGTGGCTGAAGTGAGTAAAACATTTAAACGTGTTACCCTCAATATCTGCTGTCCCAGATGGCATCCCTAGCCGCGTCCTCAGAGCATGCACAGACCAGTGGCGTGGCCACACAAGCCTCCAACTCAATCATCAAGTTTGCAGACGACACAACAGTAGTGCACTTGATAACCAACAATGACGAGACAGCCTACAGAGAGGAGGTGAGGGCACTCGGAGTGTGGTGTCAGGAAAACAACCTCTCACTCAACGTCAGCAAAACAAAGGAGATGATCGTGGACTTCAGGGAACAGCAGAGGGAGCACCCCCCTATCCACATCGACGGGACCGCAGTGGAGAAGGTGGAAAGATTTAAGTTCCAGGGCGTACACATTACAGACAAACTGAGATGGTCAACCCACACAGACAGTGTAGTGAAGAAGGTGCAACAGAGCCTCTTCAACCTCAGGAGGCTGAAGAAATTTGGCTTGTCACCCAAAACCCTGACTGACTTTTACAGATGCACAATCGAGAGCATCCTGTCGGGCTGTATCACAGCCTGGTACGGCAATTGCACCGCCCTCGACCGCAAGGCTCTCCAGAGGGTGGTGCAGTCTGCACAACGCATCACCGGGGGCAAACTACCTGCCCTCCAGGACACCTACAGCACCCTATGTCACAGGAAGGACAAAAATATCATCAAGGACAACAACCACCCGAGCCACTGCCTGTTCACACAGCTATCATCCAGAAGGCGAGGTCAGTACAGGTGCATCAAAGCTGGGACTGAGAGACTGAAAAACAGCTTCTATCTCAAGGCCATCAGACTTTTAAATAGCCATCACTAACTCAGAGAGGTTGCTGCCTAAACTGAGACCCAATCACTGGACACTTTAATAAATGGATCACTAGTCACTTTAAACAATGGAATTTTTAATAATGCCACTTTAATAATGTTTTCATATCTTACATTACTCATATCACATGTACAGTGGGGAGAACAAGTATTTGATACACTGCCGATTCTGCAGGCTTTCCTACTTACAAAGCATGTAGAGGTCTGTAATTTTTATCATAGGTACACTTCAACTGTGAGAGACGGAATCTAAAACAAAAATCCAGAAAATCCCATTGTATGATTTTTAAGTAATTAATTTGCATTTTACAGTTACGTCACTGTAACTGTAACTACTGTAACTACTGTGTAATAAGGGCTTCACAATCTCCCTCTATGTGTCGATAAAGCAACAATGCTTCTGAGGCCATGATATTGTGCGTATTGGTACTCTTAGCCTGAGGCATGAGGCAGAGATGATTTTCATAGTGGTGCTGCTATGGCTCGAACGCTCCTCGGCCAATCAGCAATCACTATCACTACCAACAGTTTGAAACCAGTTTTAGAACATGACTGCTTTACCGGTAACAGTTCGATAACACGACTGGGTTAGAATGTAGCAGGTTGAGAGTGTTCAGGTAACTGTTTTAGAATGTAGCAGGTTGAGAATGTTCAGGTAACTGTTTTAGAATGTAGCAGGTTGAGAATGTTCAGGTAACTGTTTTAGAATGTAGCAGGTTGAGAATGTTCAGGTAACTGTTTTAGAATGTAGCAGGTTGAGAATGTTCAGGTAACTGTTTTAGAATGTAGCAGGTTGAGAATGTTCAGGTAACTGTTTTAGAATGTAGCAGGTTGAGAATGTTCAGGTAACTGTTTTAGAATGTAGCAGGTTGAGAATGTTCAGGTAACTGTTTTAGAATGTGGCAGGTTGAGAATGTTCAGGTAACTGTTTTAGAATGTAGCAGGTTCAGAATGTTCAGGTAACTGTTTTAGAATGTGGCAGGTTGAGAATGTTCAGGTAACTGTTTTAGAATGTGGCAGGATGAGAATGTTCAGGTAACTGTTTTAGAATGTGGCAGGTTGAGAATGTTCAGGTAACTGTTTTAGAATGTAGCAGGTTGAGAATGTCCAGTTAACTGTTTTAGAATGTAGCAGGTTGAGAATGTTCAGGTAACTGTTTTAGAATGTAGCAGGTTGAGAATGTTCAGGTAACTGTTTTAGAATGTGGCAGGTTGAGAATGTTCAGTTAACTGTTTTAGAATGTAGCAGGTTGAGAATGTTCAGGTAACTGTTTTAGAATGTAGCAGGTTGAGAATGTTCAGGTAACTGTTTTAGAATGTAGCAGGTTGAGAATGTTCTGGTAACTGTTTTAGAATGTAGCAGGTTGAGAATGTTCAGGTAACTGTTTTAGAATGTGGCAGGTTCAGAATGTTCAGTTAACTGTTTTAGAATGTAGCAGGTTGAGAATGTTCAGGTAACTGTTTTAGAATGTAGCAAGTTGAGAATGTTCAGGTAACTGTTTTAGAATGTAGCAGGTTGAGAATGTTCAGGTAACTGTTTTAGAATGTAGCAGGTTGAGAATGTTCAGGTAACTGTTTTAGAATGTAGCAGGTTGAGAATGTTCAGTTAACTGTTTTAGAATGTAGCAGGTTGAGAATGTTCAGGTAACGGTTTTAGAATGTAGCAGGTTGAGAATGTTCAGGTAACTGTTTTAAAATGTGGCAGGTTGAGAATGTTCAGGTAACAGTTTTAGAATGTGGCTGTTAATTGTAATTGCGTTGTTTATTGCAGTAGATGATGTTGATTTATCTCACATGGCACTAAAGATAATGTTGAATCACTAATCTCTCCGTCGCTCTCTGATTACGAGAGGCCCAGCTGTGTCTACTTTCACATGATTAATATCCTCAACGAGAGAGAGAGAGAGAGAGAGAGAGAGAGAGAGAGAGAGAGAGAGAGAGAGGTACAGTTGCATGAAAGCTGGGACCGAGAGACTGAAAAACAGCTTCTCTCTCAAGGCCATCAGACTGCTAAACAGCAATCACTAACTCAGAGAGGCTGCTGCCTACACTGAGACCCAATCACTGGCCACTTTAATAAATGGGTCACTAGTCACGTTAAATAATGCCACTTTAATAATGTTTACATATTTTATATTACTCATATCATATGTACTGTATATACTGTATTTTATACCATCTATACTCTACCCTGCCTTTCTAAGGTCTTCGAAAGCCACGTTAACAAACAGATTACCCACCATTTTGAATCCCACCGTACCTTCTCCACTATGCAATCTGGTTTCAGAGCTGGTCATGGGTGCACCTCAGCCACGCTCAAGGTCCTAAACGATATCTTAAAACTTCTTCTGGCTGCAAGCCCGAAGCGGGGCACAAACAGCCACTTCAAGTGGAGGGCGCGAAATTCAAAATATATTTTTTAGAAATATTTAACTTTCACACATTAACAAGTCCAATACAGCATTTGAAAGATAAACATCTTGTCACGTTCCTGACCTGTTTTCTGTTGTTTGGTATGTGTTTATTGGTCAGGGCGTGAGTTTTGGGTGGGCAGTCTATGTTTTTCTGTTTCTATGTTGGTTTTGGGTTGCCTGGTATGGCTCTCAATTAGAGGCAGGTGTTTGACGTTTCCTCTGATTGAGAGTCATATTAAGGTAGGTTGTTCTCACTGTTTGTTTGTGGGTGATTGTTCCTGTGTCTGTGTAATCCACATGGGACTGTTTCGTTTGTTCGTTCGTTTAGGTAGTCTGTTCCTGTTCGTGCGTTCTTCGTCTATATGTAAGTTCATTTGTTTCAAGTCTGTTGACTTCGTTTATTGTTTTGTAGTTTGTTCTAGTGCTTGTTAGTGTTTTCGTCTTGTTGTAATAAATTCAGAATGTATTCATCACCCGCTGCGCCTTGGTCCGTTCATGCACCACAAGACGAACGTTACAGAATCACCCACCAAACCCAGATCAAGCAGCGGGTTAACGGACAGCAACGACAGCAGCAGTGGGTCAAGGAGGATTGGACATGGGAAGAGATTCTGGACGGAGAAGGACCCTGGGCAGAGCCAGAGGAGTGTCGCCGTCCCAAGGCGGAGCTGGAGGCATCTAAAGCGGAGAGGCGACGATATGAGGAGGCAGCACGGAAGCAAGGCTGGAAGCCCGCAAGTACAACCCAAAAATTTCTTGGGGGGGGGGGCTAAAGGGTAGTGTGGCGAAGTCAGGTAGGAGACCTGAGCCAACTTCCCGGGCTTACCGTGGAGAGCGAGAATACGGGCAGACACCGTGTTACGCAGTAGAGCGCACGGTGTCTCCTGTACGTGTTCATAGCCCGGTGCGGGTTATTCCACCTCCCCGCACTGGTAGGGCTAGATTGGGCATTGAGCCAAATGTCATGAAGCCGGCCCTACATATCTGGCCACCAGTACGTCTCCTCGGGCCGGCTTACATGGCACCAGCCTTACGCATGGTGTCCCCGGTTCGCCTACATAGCCCGGTGCGGGTTATTCCACCTCCCCGCACTGGTCAGGCGACGGGGAGCATACAACCAGGTAAGGTTGGTCAGGTTCAGTGTTCAAGGGAGCCAGTACGCCTACACGGTCCGGTATATCCGGCGCCACCTTCCCGCCCCAGCTCAGTACCACCAGTGCCTACACCACGCACCAGGCTTCCAGTGCGTCTCCAGAGCCCTGTTCCTCCTCCACGCACTCTCCCTGTGGTGCGTGTCTCAAGCTCAGTGCCTCCAGTTTCGGCACCACGCATCAAGCCTCCTGTGCGTCTCCAGAGCCCTGTACGCACTGTTCCTTCTCCCCGCACTCGCCCTGAGGTGCGTGCCCTCAGCCCGGTACCTCCAGTTCCGGTACCACGCACCAGTCCTATAGTGTGCATCGAGAGTCCAGTGTGCCCTGTTCCTGCTCCCCGCACTAGCCTTGAGGTGCGTGTCTCCAGTCCGGTACCTCCAGTTCCGGTACCACGCACCAGGCCTACTGTGCGCCTCAGCAGGGCAGAGTCGGCTGTCAGCCCAGCGCCGTCTGAGCCATCCGTCTGCCCAGCGCCGTCTGAGCCAGCCGTCTGCCCAGCGCCGTCTGAGCCAGCCGTCTGCCCAGCGCCGTCTGAGCCATCCGTCTGCCCAGCGCCTTCTGAGCCATCCGTCTGCCCAGCGCCTTCTGAGCCATCCGTCTGCCCAGCGCCTTCTGAGCCATCTGTCTGCCACGAGCCATTAGAGCCGCCCGTCTGTCCCGAGCCATTAGAGCCGTCCGTCAGTCAGGAGCCGCTAGAGCCGTCCGTCAGTCAGGAGCCGCCAGAGCCGCCAGCCAGTCAGGAGCTGCCAGAGCCGCCAGCCAGTCAGGAGCTGCCAGAGCCGCCAGCCAGTCAGGAGCTGCCAGAGCCGCCAGCCAGTCAGGAGCTGCCAGAGCCGCCAGCCAGTCAGGAGCTGCCAGAGCCGCCAGCCAGTCAGGAGCTGCCCTACAGTCATGAGCTGCCCTACAGTCATGAGCTGCCCTACAGTCATGAGCTGCCCTCCAGTCATGAGCTGCCCTCCAGTCATGAGCTGCCCTCCAGTCATGAGCTGCCCTCCAGTCATGAGCTGCCCTCCAGTCATGAGCTGCCCTCCAGTCATGAGCTGCCACCCAGTCCGGAGCTGCCACCCAGTCCGGAGCTGCCACTCAGTCCGGAGCTGCCATTAGTACAGAGTTGTCCCTCTGTCCTAAGCTACCTCTCTGTCCTGAGCTACCTCTCTGTCCTTAGCTACCTCTCTGTCCTGAGCTACCTCTCGTTCCTGAGTTGTCTCCTCTATGTAGGAGGGGCCTTAGTGAAGGTTCCTGGACCATGGTCGGGGGCGAGGGTCGCCACTCAAAGGACGCTAAGGAGGGGGACAAAGACAGTGGTGGAGTGGTGTCCTCGTCCACCGCCGGAGCCGCCACCGCGGACAGATGCCCACCCAGACCCTCCCCTTGAGAGTTAGGGGTGCGCCCGGAGTTCGCACCTTGAGGGGGGGGTTCTGTCACGTTCCTGACCTGTTTTCTGTTGTTTGGTATGTGTTTATTGGTCAGGGCGTGAGTTTTGGGTGGGCAGTCTATGTTTTTCTGTTTCTATGTTGGTTTTGGGTTGCCTGGTATGGCTCTCAATTAGAGGCAGGTGTTTGACGTTTCCTCTGATTGAGAGTCATATTAAGGTAGGTTGTTCTCACTGTTTGTTTGTGGGTGATTGTTCCTGTGTCTGTGTAATCCACATGGGACTGTTTCGTTTGTTCGTTCGTTTAGGTAGTCTGTTCCTGTTCGTGCGTTCTTCGTCTATATGTAAGTTCATTTGTTTCAAGTCTGTTGACTTCGTTTATTGTTTTGTAGTTTGTTCTAGTGTTTGTTAGTGTTTTCGTCTTGTTGTAATAAATTCAGAATGTATTCATCACCCGCTGCGCCTTGGTCCGTTCATGCACCACAAGACGAACGTTACACATCTTGTGATTCACATAGCCAACATGTCCGATTTTTAAAATGTTTTACAGCGAAAACACCACATATATTTATGTTAGCTCACCACCAAATACAAAAAAGGACAGACATTTTTCACAGCACAGGTAGCATGCACAAAACCAACCTAACTAACCAAGAACCAACCAAACTAACCAAGAAACAACTTCATCAGATGACAGTCTTATAACATGTTATTCAATAAATCTATGTTTTGTTCGAAAAATGTGCATATTTGAGCTATAAATCAGTTTTACATTGCAGCCAGAGTAATTACAGACACCAACGTCAAATACCTAAATACTCATCATAAAACATTTCTGAAAAATACATGGTGTACAGCAAATGAAAGACAGGCATCTTGTGATTCCAGCCAATAGTTTCGATTTCTTAGCATATAGCATTATATATATAGCATTAAAGCTAATATAGCATTATATTAGCTTACCACAATAGCCAGAAACACAAGCCATTCCCCAGCAGCAAAAGTTAGCGATCGTAACAAACCAGCAAAAGATATATAATTTTTGACTAACCTTGATAAGCTTCATCAGATGACAGTCCTATAACATCAGGTTATACATACACTTATGTTTTGTTCGAAAATGTGCATATTTAGAGCTGAAATCAGTGGTTATACATTGTGCTAACGTAGCATCTTTTTCCCACAACGTCCGGATATTTTTCTGACACTCACATATTCTGACCAAATAACTATTCATAAACATAACTAAAAAATACATGTTGTCTAGGAAATGATAGATACACTAGTTCTTAATGCAATCGCCATGTTAGAATTCTAAAAATAACTTCATTACGATATGCAGTTTACGTTATGGCGAGAGCGTGCCCAAAACCTGGCCGCAAACTACTAGTACAACATGTTCGACAGATATATGAAATAACATCATAAAATGGGTCCTACTTTTGACGATCTTCCATCAGAATGTTGTACAAGGGGTCCTTTGTCCAGAACAATCGTTGTTTGGATTTAGAATGTCCTCTTCTCCAGTCAATTAGCACGGAAAGCTAGCAAAGTGGCTCGAAGCGCTCCTTCCTGAACATACGCAGACAAAGCAACACGCCTAACGTCCCGAAAAAATGTCAATAATCTAATAAAACTATATTGAAAAAACATACTTTACGATGATATTGTCAGATGTATTAAATAAAATCAAAGCCGGAGATATTAGTCGTCTATAACGACAGCTGTACAGAAGGCAAAACCAGGTCCCTTCACGCGCTCTCCAGAAAACAGGAAACTGGTGACACGTCATACAAAGAGCATTTATTCGACCCCAGATCAAGTTATACACTCCATTTCTTCTCTCACTGCCTGTCGACATCTAGTGGAAGACGTATGAAGTGCATGTATACTGATATATATCAAGGACATTTATAGGCAGGCCCTAGAACAGAGCATCGATTTCAGATTTTCCACTTCCTGTCAGGAAGTTTGCTGAAAAATGAGTTCTGTTTTACTCACAGATATAATTCAAATGGTTTTAGAAACTAGAGAGTGTTTTCTATCCAATAGTAATAATAATATGCATATTGTACGAGCAAGAATTGAGTACGAGGCCGTTTGAAATGGGCACCTTTTATCCGGCTACTCAATACTGCCCCTGCAGCCCAAACAGGTTAACCGCCATCGATAAGAAACAACACTGCGCAGCCGTATTCATTGACCTGGCCAAGGCTTTCGACTCTGTCAATCACCACATCCTCATCAGCAGACTCAACAGCCTCGGTTTCTCAAATGATTGCCTCGCCTGGTTCACCAACTACTTTTCTGATAGAGTTCAGTGTGTCAAATCAGAGGGCCTGTTGTCCGGGCCTCTGGCAGTCTCTATGGGGGTGCCACAGGGTTCAATTCTTGGGCCAACTCTTTTCTCTGTATACATCAATGATGTCGCTCTTGCTGCTGGTGACTCTCTGATCCACCTCTAAAGGCAATGCTACCAAATACTAATTGAGTGTATGTAAACTGCTGACCCACTGGGAATGTGATGAAAGAAAAAAAAGCTGAAAAAGTAATTCTCTCTACTATTATTCTGACATTTCACATTCTTAAAATAAAGTTGTGATCCTAATTGTCCTAAAACAGGGAATTTTTACTAGGATTAAATGTCAGGAATTGTGAAAAACTGAGTTTAAATGTATTTGGCTAAGGTGTATGTAAACCTCCGACTTCAACAGTACATAACATGATAATATCTATTTCTGCTAAGCTTCCCAGTAAAGCAATGAAAACAAGCAAGCTTCCCAGTAAAGTGCTATGTAGTTTAAGAAATAAGGTTAATGAAATGAGTAACTTGCTAGTAACAGATGACATTGATATCCTGACTCTCTCTAAAACTCACTTAGACAATACCGTTGATGATAAAGTGGTAGCAATACAAGGTTATAACATTTACAGAAAAGACAGAAATACCGATGGCGGAGGTGTTGCTGTTTACTGTATATTCAGAACCACATTTAAACAATTGGAACCAAGACAAACAAATAACTGATATTGCGTCAAGATGGAGGGAATGTTTGGAAAATAAATAACACATTTAAAGTTAACGAAAATGTACGCATTTTTCCAATTTAAATGAATATATAGAAACTATTACGTCAAACAAAATTCACAAATTCTACAGCACAATGGCAGAATCATGTTTTAAGTCTAAAACTAGCAATGGCTCAATAGTCTTCAGGGAATGCTATGAAGTCCACAAGTTATGGATTTAATTAGAAAGTTGGCTTTGAGAAGTGTTACAATGTAAATGTTTATTTCAGTCGTCTGCCTGCAAGACATGGCATATGAGGGTGCAGTGAGATACCCGATGTGTTGGACTATACATTTCTCGTCAATCATCTTGAAAAAAAACTATACTTAAAAACTGTAAATCAACCAATCCTCCATCATTAACCCAATAGACAGATCAAATGCTGTATAATCAAAATTTTGAAAGTGTGACAGAGAGAAACAAAATGGTGCAGTTTGAGGCAGAGTGATGCGGGCGCTGAAGATGGGGGTGTGAGAAGGTGGGTCTGGCCAGGGAAGATGTTGTGAATGTTTGTGTCCGTCTGTGTGTTGTCGTTTGTATGTGGATGTTTTGAATTGTTTAAAAAAAAAATAGTACAAAATAAATATACATATAATTCTTCTTCTACTTTCCCGAGTGGCACAGCGGTCTAAGGCACTGCATCTCAGTGCTTGAGGCATCACTACAAACCCTGGTTCGATTCCAGGCTGTATCACAATTGGCCGTGATTGGGAGTCCCATAGGGCGGCGCACAATTGGCCCAGCATCGTTCGGGTTTGGCCGGGGTAGGCTGTAATTTTAAATAAGAATTTGTTCTTAACTGACCTGCCTAGTTAAATAAAATAATCCCTCTCCTCTGCAGCGAATATTCTCCCTTTTCTTTCAATGTTTCTTCTTCTTCTCCTATACTCAAATCAAACTTTATTTGTCACATGCGCTGAATACAACAAGTGTAGACCTTACTGTGAAATGCTTACTTACAAGCCCTTAACCAACAGTGCAGTTTAAGAAAATGGAGTTAAGAATATATTTACTAAATAAAGTAAAAAAGTAACACAATATAATAACAATAATGAGGCTATATACAGGGGGTACCGGTACCGAGTCAGTGTGCGGGCATACAAGTTAGAGGTAATTTGCACATGTAGGTAGAGGTGAAGAGAGAAAGAGGAAGGAGAGAGAGAGAGATGAAGAGATGAAGAGAGAAAGAGGAAGGAGAGAGAGAGAGATGAAGAGATGAAGAGAGAAAGAGGAAGGAGAGAGAGAGAGATGAAGAGATGAAGAGAGAGACTCCTGCTGCAGTTCTCCGTATCATTTCAGAATAGGAGAAAGGGAGGCTGCCAGTTTAGTGCTTTTGTCCTTGTCCTACTTTGGGAGTGGACGAGCCCTGTATATGAGGCTGGAGCTGCAGAACAGATTGTCTTCTATCATTCCACCTCTCAACCATGTGGTTACACTCACCACCGGCAGAGAGAGAAAGGAGGGAAGGATAGATAGATAGATAGATAGAGAGAGAGAGGAAAGAGAAAAACAGGGTTAAGCAAGGGTACAGGACGGCAGGCGGACTCAGGATCAAGGACAGGCAGGGTTCAGTAATCCAGAGGTGGAGCAAAGGTACAGGATGGCAGGCAGGCTCAGGGTCAGGCAGAGAGGTCAGGCGGACGGGTAACATGAAGGTGGGTCTGGCCACCGGCAAAGGCAAAGTTCAAAACTGTGAGGACTAGCAAAGAGAGGCTGGGAAACAACAGGACAGGAAAAACGCTGCTAAGCTTGAACGAACAATACGAACTGGCAAGAAACAGACAGAGAACACAGGTATAAATACACAGGGGATCATTTGGAAGATGGGCGACACCTGGAGGGAGGTGGAGATAAGCTCAAGGACAAGTGAAACAGATCAGGGCCTGACAGTACCCCCCCTCTGGGAACGCCACCTGGTGTTCCACCTGGGCGGATACCTGGTTGACTGGGGTGCCAATGGTGAACGTCGGCGATGAGAGCCGGGTCCAAGATGTCTTTAGCGGGAATCCAGCACCTCTCCTCCGGGCCATAACCCTCCCAGTCAACCAGGTACTGGAAACCCCTGCCCCGTGGTCGAACCCTCAGGAGGCATCTCACCATGTATGCTGGCTGTCCCTCGATGACACGGGGGGGGGGGGGGGGGGGCCTAGAAATAGATGACAAGGGGCAGTCAGACATTGTTTTGACTCTAGACACAGAAAAGGTAGGAAGAATACGGTGGGTATAGGGCAACAGAGGACGCACAGCAGAGGGGCTAATGATCTTGGAGCGGGGGGTTACAGGTCTCGACTTCCGGGGGTGTAGCCGCGGCCTTATAGCAACGTGTGCCTCAGACTTGACCTCCTTGGATACCGGTTGGTGCTGCAGAAGTGAAGTGGCCCGGGCCATACTGAACCCCTCCCAGAGGTCCTGGTAATCCACCGGGGCTGGCGGAGAGGTCCGGGGCAATTTCCAAGCCCCCAGGAAGCCGTCCCGGGGCAAACATAGCTGCATTCAGGCAATGAGTGTGGCAGGATGGGCTCCAGTCCACGATGGCACCAGTAGCCCAGTCAATGTAGGGAATGTGGCGCTGGAGCCAAGAGAATCCCAAATCACGGAGACCTGCGGAGACTCAACCAGCAGGAATTGGATAGCCTCGCTGTGGTTCCCCCGACACCGGATCCTGTCGGGGACATAGACGCCGGGGACTTCCGGAGTTTATCAGCTACAAGGTGGGATCCCTGAGTGAGCGATTGGGACTGCAATCGGACCTCTTCTCCCTCCTACGTTCCCGTAGCCGACCATCGATCTGGATAGTTAAAGCTATGAGTGAGTGGAGATCCGTCTGTAGTTCTCAGGCTGCCAGCTCATCCTTTACCTCCTAGTAATAATATACGCTATCTTCGAGCGGTCCGAGGGGAACAAAGAAGCCTGCAACTCGAAAACGAGGGAGCACTGGGAGAGAAAGGCCCGGCAGGTTCTGGAATCTCCATCATAGCGCTCCGGGGGAGGTAAGCGGGGTTCCCGGGAAACCGGGGTGACGGCGCTGCTACCAGCCTTGTTACAGAGGGGCTGTGAGGTTACAGTCGTGGTTGGCTGCCTAGTAGGCAACCCACAGACTTGCTCCCGCAAAATGTCCAATGCTTGGTCATGACGATCGCCGTGGCCTGGAACCCCTCCATCATGCCGCGAAGCAACTCCTCGTGTCTACCAATGGTGGCTCCTTGGGAGGAGATGGCGTAGCGAAGCTGGTCCAAGTCTGCTGGGTCAGTAATGGCCAGTTCGTACTTTCAGGAATCAAGGTAAGACCCAGATGCAGACTGTCGAAGTAACACTGTTTATTGTAGCAACCGGGGCAGGCAAAGACAGGTCAAGGCAGGCAGGGGTCGAAAATCAAGGGTAAGGCAAAGGTACAGGACGGCAGACAGACTCAGGGTCAGGGACAGGTAGGGTTCAGTAATTCAGAGGTGGAGCAAAGGTACAGGACGGCAGGCAGGCTCAGGGTCAGGCGGGTGGGTAACAGGGTCAGGACAGGCAAAGGTCAAAACCGGGAGGACTAGCAAAGAAAGGTCAAGCACATGGACAGGTGAAACAGATCAGGGCGTGACAATAGGTCCCTCTCAGAAATGTAAATAGGTCTTGGAATGATGATGTAACTCACAGCTAGTTATTTGAATGATTGGATTGGTTGAGAGAATTTACCATACTAACTGCTATTTAATTGAACAGACAAACATCATCAGCTATGCCGACTTCTTAAGCAATACCAGAGCATGCAATCATCCTTCTTCTTTTTTTTTTTTAATTCCATATTTCCCTTCCCTTGCCTTGAGAATGAATAAAGCATAATTTTCCATTATGGAATCGTTCAATTTGGCCCCACGTCCATATAAATGCATAGCCTAGGAAAACGAAAAACAATTTCCATTCGAAAATAGAGACAACAAGCGTTAGATGTCGAACACTAGTGCATTTTTGTATTTCAATAAGATAACATCACCAATTTCAAACAGAGGTTCACAATATTGTAGCCCTGGAAGGGGAAAGGAAACAGTTTTGCCTCTGGGGGGGCAAAATAAAAAAATATATTGAAAAGGCACTTGACTACAAAAATGTTAATGTCCATTCTACCTACAGAGAGTAATTCAACCGGTTATAGAATAGAGAGGGAATAGAGAAGAGAGAGCCGGAGAGAGAGAAAAGAGAGGAAAGAAAGAGAGAGAGAGAGAGAGAGAGAGAGAGAGAGAGAGAGAGAGAGAGAGAGAGAGAGAGAGAGAGAGAGAGAGGACAGGGAGAGAGGGAGAGAGAGGGGGGAGAGAGAGAGAGAGAGAGAGAGAGGGGGGAGAGAGAGAGAGGGAAAGGTAGAGCGAGAGAGAGGAAGCTGTTGAAAGGAGGAGAGGGAGGAGGGATAAAGTAGAGCTGGCGAGAGAGAGAGGGGGGAGCCTTTTACCCTCCCTCCTTCCCTCCCTCCTTATCGTCCATTCTCTCTCTATTGTTTTATTTCTTGGTCTGATTGAGATGATATTGTGTCTGTAACCGTCATGGCTGCCGGTGTCCCTCCCAATGGCCGTCTGTCTGAGGGTTAGGGGCCAGGCTGGCGTTATCTGGCCAATCGCAGTCACCCGCTGATCTGCCTTCCCAGTCATCTGGGGCTTTAGATAAGCCGGTCCCGGCCGCCTACTGCAGGGCAGCCGCGAAAAGACGCAGATTATCGGATAATTTCACAAAGGACAGGCTGGGTCAGCAATGCAGGCAGGCAAGAGTGGGGGACACTGCAGAAAGACAAGAAAATTACAGACAGAAACACAGAGAGAGAGAGAGAGAGAGAGAGAGAGAGAGAGAGAGAGAGAGAGGGGACAGGGAGAGAGAGAGAGAGAGGGGGAGAGAGGGAGAGAGAGAGAGAGAGGGAGAGAGAGAGAGAGAGCGACAGAGACAGAGAGAGATACAGAGAGAGAGCGAGAGAGAGAGAGCGAGAGACAGAGACAGAGAGGGAAATAGGAGAGGAAAACAATGAGATGAGAGGTGCTGGGGTGTTGAAGAAGACATTAATGTGGTCTTTATAGGGGGTGTTTTTATATTGGTGTTTCTAACAGGATGGATTGTGGTAGAGATGGACTGCATATGCTTTTCTGGGGTTCATCTCAATATAACGTGACAAAGACGTGACATATTCAACGTGATACATTCCTATCTGTTAACTATCCTAGCCACCATGATGCCTGCATGTGTGGGGACCATATGAGCCCTGTTGATTAAATACAGTTGATGTCTGAAGTTAAAATGTATTTGGCTAAGGTGTATGTAAACTCAGTTTTTCACACCAAACTTATTGTGGGAAGCTTGTGGAAGGCCACCTGAAACGTTAAACAATTTAAAGGCAATGCTACCAAATACTAATTGAGTGTATGTAAACTTCTGACCCACTGGGAATGTGATGAAAGAAATAAAAGCTGAAATAAATCATTCTCTCTACTATTATTCTGACATTTCACATTCTTAAAATAAAGTGGTGATCCTAACTGACCTAAGATAGGGAATTTTTACGAGGATTAAAAGTCAGGAATTGTGAAAAACTGAGTTTAAATGTATTTGGCTAAGGTGTATGTAAACTTCCGACTTTAATTGTATTTGAAGCCCATAAATAAGATCTGGTGCAACCAATTACTGTCACGGAACTGTCATTACGCACACCTGGTCCCTATTCCCAGTGATTAGTAAATGTGTGCCCATTGTTTTTGTCCCGGTCGATTATTGTTACAATGTCCGTTGTTCTGTGCTGTGTTGTTTTGGCTTTCTATTCGAGGTATTCCTCGCTCTTTTTTTGGGGTTGATTTATCATTGCAAGGGCCCCAGAGATAACATGAAGTGTCGTTTTGTTATCTGAAACTTTGAACATCCCACGGAACACCATTAAATCCATTATTAAAAAATGGAAAGAATATGGCACCACAACAAACCTGCCAAGAGAGGGCCGCCTACCAAAACTGACGGACCAGGCAAGGAGGGCATTAATCAGAGAGGCAACAAAGAGACCAAAGTTAACCCTGAAGGAGCTGCAAAGCTCCACAGCGAAGATGGGAGTTTCTGTCCATAGGACCACTTTAAGCCGTACACTCCACAGAGCTGGGCTTTACGGAAGAGTGTCCAGAAGAAAAGCCATTGCTTAAAGGGATAGGCGTCCTGTTAACGGGACAGTTGTAAATAATGTAGCGCTGTGTGTCATGATTGCAGATTTTAGAGAAACAACAAATGTCAGTACATATAAGTGTCTTATATTGGCTGAAAGCTTACATTTGTTTTAATCTAACTACACTGTCCAATTTACAGTAGCTATTACTGTGATAAAATGCCATGCTATTGTTTGAGGAGAGCTTAAAACAACAACTTTGATAATTTCACCTCTGATGGTGAAATGTTTACTTAAATTCTGAAATCTTGCACTGATTTATCATTCCAAGGGCCCCAGAGATAACATGAAGTGTCGTTTTGTTAGATTAAAATCATTTTTCACATGGGGAAGCCGGTAGCCTAGTGGTTAGAGTGTTGGACTAGGAATCAAAAGGTTGCAAGATTGAAACCCCGAGCTGACAAGGTACAAATCTGTTGTTCTGCCCCTGAACAAGGTAGTTAACCCACTATTCCTAGGCCATCATTGAATTATTATTTTTTTTCTTAACTGACTTGCCTGGTTTAAAAAAAGGTCCATGTAGCATGAACAATCGATTTTTGTATTTCCACTCGTTCAATTTGCAAAGAAAGGAATCTGTGAAAATCTAACCCTAAATATTGTTTCAACAAGTCAAATTACGTTTGTATTTATTCCTCAGAGATCCTAGAACGTAACCAGACTATATCACTATGTCATTAGGAGTGTAGTATATCCTATAGGACACCAAATTTGGTCAGAGGGCGACGCCTTCATGGCGCGCCGATATCACTGGCGGTCTTCTCTTGATTGACTGTAACTTTGTCAAATGACCACCAATCGGGGTCAAACAAAGCTAGATAGATTGCCAATGAGCTGCGCTTTACGGGAGTATATGGAAAGAATTTGACGGAGCGAGTTGCGCACATCTGTGAGTTGTGGAAACTGAGAATATGACGGAGCGAGTTGCGCACAGCTGTGAGTTGTGGAAACTGAGAATATGACGGAGCGAGTTGCGCACATCTGTGAGTTGTGGAAACTGGGTGTTTTGTAAATGTTGAATTGACAATATGGCCACTAATACTGGAAAAGCTCCAAGTATACAGATTTGACGATATTCTTGCAGAAAAATGTAATAGACCACAGCTAAAAGAGAGGACGCTGGAGGGAGGTAGAGAACTCTGTGTTTGGTGACATTGGATCAGCATTCTTTCCGGGTCTCCTGTTAGTACATTTTATGTAGGGAAGCTAATAATCGATAATGTTTGACATTCCTGGGAGTGTAAACTTGTATTTTTTTATTAGCATAGCATTTTTGTATGTTTTCTATAGTTATGTTCTTGAAAACCTATCAATTTACCAGTTCGGCCACTTGGAGGCCCACTTTGGTACATTTGGGCAAATCGTGAAGGACACCTCGGTGACTTTATGCTAAATGTCATGTAGCTTGCTCATTCTTCAAGTTATCATTCTGAACACACTGCTGCCCTCTTGTGGAGACCATCGGAATTACAACCAGAGTCAAGGCTAGATATGGGACCTTGCTGTTGCATTT
>NW_024058549.1:0-52451 GCF_016432855.1 Salvelinus namaycush
AGACATTGTTGTAGTCAACGTTCCACTAACAGGACACTGAGACATTGTTTGTAGTCACACGTTCCATAACAGGACCACCTGAGAATCGTTGTAGTTGACTTCTCAACGTTTCCCATAACCGGGACACTGAGGACATCCGTTGTAGTCACCGTTTCATATACAGGGACACTGAGACATTGTCTGTACGTCCAACGTTCCATAACAGGACCACTGAGTACATTTGTTGCTAGTCCCAACGTTCCATACCAGGACACTGTAGACATTGTTGTAGTCAACGTTCCCTAATCAGGACAACTTGTGAGCACCTTGTTGTTTTATTGTAGTCAACGTTCCATAACAGGACACTGAGACATTGTTGTAGTCAACGTTCCATAACAGGACACTGAGACATTGTTGTAGTTGACTCAACGTTCCATAACAGGACACTGAGACATTGTTGTAGTCAACGTTCCATAACAGGACACAGAGACATTGTTGTAGTTGACTCAACGTTCCATAACAGGACACTGAGACATTGTTGTAGTCAACGTTCCATAACAGGACACAGAGACATTGTTGTAGGTTGACTCAACGTTCCATAACAGGACACTGAGACATCGTTGTACTCAACGCTCCATAACAGGACACTGACACATTGTTGTACTCAACGTTCCATAACAGGACACTGAGACATTGTTGTAGTCAACGTTCCATAACAGGACACTGAGACATTGTTGTAGTCAACGTTCCATAACAGGACACTGACACATTGTTGTACTCAACGTTCCATAACAGGACACTGAGACATTGTTGTAGTCAACGTTCCATAACAGGACACTGACACATTGTTGTACTCAACGTTCCATAACAGGACACTGACACATGTTGTAGTGAACGTTCCATAACAGGACACTGACACATTGTTGTACTCAACGTTCCATAACAGGACACTGAGACATTGTTGTAGTCAACGTTCCATAACAGGACACTGAGACATTGTTGTAGTCAACGTTCCATAACAGGACACTGAGACATTGTTGTAGTCAACGTTCCATAACAGGACACTGAGACATTGTTGTAGCAACGTTCCATAACAGGACACTGAGACATCGTTGTAGTCAACGTTCCATAACAGGACACTGAGACATTGTTGTAGTCAACGTTCCATAACAGGACACTGAGACATCGTTGTAGTTGACTCAACGTTCCATAACAGGACACTGAGACATTGTTGTAGTCAACGTTCCATAACAGGACACTGACACATCGTTGTAGTCAACGTTCCATAACAGGACACTGAGACATTGTTGTAGTCAACGTTCCATAACAGGACACTGAGACATTGTTGTAGTCAACGTTCCATAACAGGACACTGAGACATTGTTGTAGTTGACTCAACGTTCCATAACAGGACACTGAGACATCGTTGTAGTTGACTCAACGTTCCATAACAGGACACTGAGACATTGTTGTAGTTGACTCAACGTTCCATAACAGGACACTGAGACATTGTTGTAGTCAACGTTCCATAACAGGACACTGAGACATTGTTGTAGTTGACTCAACGTTCCATAACAGGACACTGAGACATTGTTGTAGTCAACGTTCCATAACAGGACACTGAGACATTGTTGTAGTCAACGTTCCATAACAGGACACTGAGACATTGTTGTAGTCAACGTTCCATAACAGGACACTGAGACATTGTTGTAGTCAACGTTCCATAACAGGACACTGAGGACATTGTTGTAGTCAACGTTTCATAACAGGACACTGAGACATTGTTGTAGTCAACGTTCCATAACAGGACACTGAGACATTGTTGTAGTTGACTCAACGTTCCATAACAGGACACTGAGACATTGTTGTAGTCAACGTTCCATAACAGGACACTGAGACATTGTTGTAGTCAACGTTCCATAACAGGACACTGAGACATTGTTGTAGTTGACTCAACGTTCCATAACAGGACACTGAGACATTGTTGTAGTCAACGTTCCATAACAGGACACTGAGACATTGTTGTAGTCAACGTTCCATAACAGGACACTGAGACATTGTTGTAGTTGACTCAACGTTCCATAACAGGACACTGAGACATTGTTGTAGTCAACGTTCCATAACAGGACACTGAGACATTGTTGTAGTCAACGTTCCATAACAGGACACTGAGACATTGTTGTAGTCAACGTTCCATAACAGGACACTGAGACATTGTTGTAGTCAACGTTCCATAACAGGACACTGAGACATTGTTGTAGTCAACGTTCCATAACAGGACACTGAGACATTGTTGTAGTCAACGTTCCATAACAGGACACTGAGACATTGTTGTAGTCAACGTTCCATAACAGGACACTGAGACATTGTTGTAGTTGACTCAACGTTCCATAACAGGACACTGAGACATTGTTGTAGTCAACGTTCCATAACAGGACACTGAGACATTGTTGTAGTCAACGTTCCATAACAGGACACTGAGACATTGTTGTAGTCAACGTTCCATAACAGGACACTGAGACATTGTTGTAGTTGACTCAACGTTCCATAACAGGACACTGAGACATTGTTGTAGTCAACGTTCCATAACAGGACACTGAGACATTGTTGTAGTCAACGTTCCATAACAGGACACTGAGACATTGTTGTAGTCAACGTTCCATAACAGGACACTGAGACATTGTTGTAGTTGACTCAACGTTCCATAACAGGACACTGAGACATCGTTGTAGTCAACGTTACATAACAGGACACTGAGACATTGTTGTAGTCAACGTTCCATAACAGGACACTGAGACATTGTTGTAGTCAACGTTCCATAACAGGACACTGAGACATTGTTGTAGTCAACGTTCCATAACAGGACACTGACACATTGTTGTAGTTGACTCAACGTTCCATAACAGGACACTGAGACATTGTTGTAGTCAACGTTCCATAACAGGACACTGAGACATTGTTGTAGTCAACGTTCCATAACAGGACACTGAGACATTGTTGTAGTCAACGTTCCATAACAGGAC
This sequence comes from Salvelinus namaycush, assembly GCF_016432855.1. NCBI lineage: Eukaryota > Metazoa > Chordata > Actinopteri > Salmoniformes > Salmonidae > Salvelinus > Salvelinus namaycush. Next base: position 3,003 of record NW_024058549.1, read on the forward strand.
ACTGAGACATTGTTGTAGTCAACGTTCCATAACAGGACACTGAGACATTGTTGTAGTTGACTCAACGTTCCATAACAGGACACTGAGACATTGTTGTAGTCAACGTTCCATAACAGGACACTGAGACATCGTTGTAGTCAACGTTCCATAACAGGACACTGAGACATTGTTGTAGTTGACTCAACGTTCCATAACAGGACACTGAGACATCGTTGTAGTCAACGTTCCATAACAGGACACTGAGACATTGTTGTAGTTGACTCAACGTTCCATAACAGGACACTGAGACATCGTTGTAGTCAACGTTCCATAACAGGACACTGAGACATTGTTGTAGTCAACGTTCCATAACAGGACACTGAGACATTGCTGTAGTCAACGTTCCATAACAGGACACTGAGACATCGTTGTAGTTGACTCAACGTTCCATAACAGGACACTGAGACATTGTTGTAGTTGACTCAACGTTCCATAACAGGACACTGAGACATTGTTGTAGTCAACGTTCCATAACAGGACACTGAGACATCGTTGTAGTTGACTCAACGTTCCATAACAGGACACTGAGACATTGTTGTAGTTGACTCAACGTTCCATAACAGGACACTGAGACATCGTTGTAGTCAACGTTCCATAACAGGACACTGAGACATTGTTGTAGTCAACGTTCCATAACAGGACACTGAGACATCGTTGTAGTTGACTCAACGTTCCATAACAGGACACTGAGACATTGTTGTAGTTGACTCAACGTTCCATAACAGGACACTGAGACATTGTTGTAGTCAACGTTCCATAACAGGACACTGAGACATTGTTGTAGTCAACGTTCCATAACAGGACACTGAGACATTGTTGTAGTCAACGTTCCATAACAGGACACTGAGACATTGTTGTAGTTGACTCAACGTTCCATAACAGGACACTGAGACATTGTTGTAGTCAACGTTCCATAACAGGACACTGAGACATTGTTGTAGTCAACGTTCCATAACAGGACACTGAGACATTGTTGTAGTCAACGTTCCATAACAGGACACTGAGACATTGTTGTAGTCAACGTTCCATAACAGGACACTGAGACATTGTTGTAGTCAACGTTCCATAACAGGACACTGAGACATTGTTGTAGTCAACGTTCCATAACAGGACACTGAGACATTGTTGTAGTCAACGTTCCATAACAGGACACTGAGACATTGTTGTAGTCAACGTTCCATAACAGGACACTGAGACATTGTTGTAGTCAACGTTCCATAACAGGACACTGAGACATTGTTGTAGTCAACGTTCCATAACAGGACACTGAGACATTGTTATAGTCAACGTTCCATAACAGGACACTGAGACATTGTTGTAGTCAACGTTCCATAACAGGACACTGAGACATTGTTGTAGTCAACGTTCCATAACAGGACACTGAGACATTGTTGTAGTCAACGTTCCATAACAGGACACTGAGACATTGTTGTAGTCAACGTTCCATAACAGGACACTGAGACATTGTTGTAGTCAACGTTCCATAACAGGACACTGACACATTGTTATAGTCAACGTTCCATAACAGGACACTGAGACATTGTTGTAGTTGACTCAACGTTCCATAACAGGACACTGAGACATTGTTGTAGTCAACGTTCCATAACAGGACACTGAGACATTGTTGTAGTCAACGTTCCATAACAGGACACTGAGACATTGTTGTAGTTGACTCAACGTTCCATAACAGGACACTGAGACATTGTTGTAGTCAACGTTCCATAACAGGACACTGAGACATTGTTGTAGTTGACTCAACGTTCCATAACAGGACACTGAGACATTGTTGTAGTTGACTCAACGTTCCATAACAGGACACTGAGACATTGTTGTAGTCAACGTTCCATAACAGGACACTGAGACATCGTTGTAGTCAACGTTCCATAACAGGACACTGAGACATTGTTGTAGTCAACGTTCCATAACAGGACACTGAGACATTGTTGTAGTTGACTCAACGTTCCATAACAGGACACTGACACATTGTTGTAGTCAACGTTCCATAACAGGACACTGAGACATTGTTGTAGTCAACGTTCCATAACAGGACACTGAGACATTGTTGTAGTCAACGTTCCATAACAGGACACTGAGACATTGTTGTAGTCAACGTTCCATAACAGGACACTGAGACATTGTTGTAGTCAACGTTCCATAACAGGACACTGAGACATTGTTGTAGTCAACGTTCCATAACAGGACACTGAGACATTGTTGTAGTCAACGTTCCATAACAGGACACTGAGACATCGTTGTAGTCATCGTTCCATAACAGGACACTGAGACATTGTTGTAGTCAACGTTCCATAACAGGACACTGAGACATTGTTGTAGTCAACGTTCCATAACAGGACACTGAGACATCGTTGTAGTTGACTCAACGTTCCATAACAGGACACTGAGACATTGTTGTAGTCAACGTTCCATAACAGGACACTGAGACATTGTTGTAGTCAACGTTCCATAACAGGACACTGAGACATTGTTGTAGTCAACGTTCCATAACAGGACACTGAGACATTGTTGTAGTCAACGTTCCATAACAGGACACTGAGACAGTGAATGTGAAAGTGAATGATGCCAGGTCCTACTGCCTGTAAACACACAGTCCAGTTCATAGTGAATGATGTCAGGCCCTACTGCATCAGATTATTAACCCCAGTCTACCAACGATAGACACTATTCTCCTGACTCAACATCAGATTATTAACCCCAGTCTACCAACGATAGACACTATTCTCCTGACTCAACATCAGATTATTAACCCCAGTCTACCAACGATAGACACTATTCTCCTGACTCAACATCAGATTATTAACCCCAGTCTACCAACGATAGACACTATTCTCCTGACTCAACATCAGATTATTAACCCCAGTCTACCAACGATAGACACTATTCTCCTGACTCAACATCAGATTATTAACCCCAGTCTACCAACGATAGACACTATTCTCCTGACTCAACATCAGATTATTAACCCCAGTCTACCAACGATAGACACTATTCTCCTGACTCAACATCAGATTATTAACCCCAGTCTACCAACGATAGACACTATTCTCCTGACTCAACATCAGATTATTAACCCCAGTCTACAAACGATAGACACTATTCTCCTGACTCAACATCAGATTATTAACCCCAGTCTACCAACGATAGACACTATTCTCCTGACTCAACATCAGATTATTAACCCCAGTCTACTAACGATAGACACTATTCTCCTGACTCAACATCAGATTATTAACCCCAGTCTACAAACGATAGACACTATTCTCCTGACTCAACATCAGATTATTAACCCCAGTCTACAAACGATAGACACTATTCTCCTGACTCAACATCAGATTATTAACCCCAGTCTACAAACGATAGACACTATTCTCCTGACTCAACATCAGATTATTAACCCCAGTCTACAAACGATAGACACTATTCTCCTGACTCAACATCAGATTATTAACCCCAGTCTACAAACGATAGACACTATTCTCCTGACTCAACATCAGATTATTAACCCCAGTCTACCAACGACCCTGGATCTGTAGTGACGCCTCAACACTGCGATGCAGTGCCTTAGACCGCTGCGCCACTCGGGAGGCCCAACAAAACATTATTTCATATAATAATTTTCTATAATCTATATTAATCAAATGTATAATTATTGTACGGACTCTCTCTCCATCCAACTATCCTGATTACACATACACATGCGCACACACGTACACACACGCGTGCACACGCGCACACACAAGCACATGCACACCCACAGAGATATTGCAGTTGCAGTGAAGCTATTCCAATTAATGTCTGCAAGGACAGCTGTGACATCTGGCATGTAAAACACACACACACACACACACACACACACACACACACACACACACACACACACACACACACACACACACACACACACACACACACACACACACACACACACACACACACACACACACACACACACACACACACACACACACACACACACACACACACGTGTCTGAGGACATAAATAACATGAAAGAGAGGCAGTCTTACCAGTCATAAATAACTAGAGAGAATTAAGAAGAGAGAGACAGAGAGAGAGACAGAGAGAGACAGATGGAGAGAGAGCGAGAGCGATAGAGAGTGACAGATGGAGAGAGAGCGAGAGAGAGCGAGAGAGAGATATAGATGGAGAGAGAGAGAGGGGGAGAGAGAGACAGACGCACACAAAACCACACACGCACATACTATCACATCCTGGAAAATACACGATCTGAGGACATCTGCCTTTGGCCTAAAGAGCAGGAACCTGGACTTCCCCAGGGCCAGAAGTTTACACACTGTGCCTTTAAACAGCTTGGAAAATTCCAGAAAATTATGTCGTGGATTTAGAAGCTTCTGATAGGCTAATTGACATCATTTGAGTCAACTGGAGGTGTACCTGGTATATACTGACTATCTGTCACGTTCCTGACCTGTTTTTCCTTTTTCTTGTATTTATTTAGTTGGTCAGGGCGTGAGTTGGGTGGGTTGTCTATGTGTGATTTTCTATGTTGGGTTGTTTGTGTTCGGCCGGGTATGATTCTCAATCAGAGACAGCTGTCAATCGTTGTCCCTGATTGAGAATCATACTTAGGCAGCCGGGGTTTCACGTGTGTTTTGTGGGTGTTTGTTTCCGTGTCTGTGTTTGTTGCACCACACGGTACTGTATCGGTTTATGCACTTCGGTTATTTGTTTTGTAATTCAGTATTCAGTTTCGTTTTAATAAATCATTATGAACACTAACCACTCTGCGTATTGGTCCGATCCGTCTCGCCTCTCCTCGTCCGAGGAGGAGGAGGAATATGACGATAGCCGTAACAGACCCAAGTTAAACAATTTAAAGGCAATGCTACCAAATACTAATTGAGTGTATGTAAACTTCTGACCCACTGGGAATGTGATGAAAGAAATAAAAGCTGAAATAAATAATTCCCTCTACTATTATTCTGACATTTCACATTCTTAAAATAAAGTGGTGATCCTAACTGACCTAAAACAGGGAATTTTTACTAGGATTAAATGTCAGGAATTGTGAACAACTGAGTTTAAATGTAACTGGCTAAGGTGTATGCGTGTGTGTGTGTGTGTGTGTGTGTGTGTGTGTGTGTGTGTGTGTGTGTGTGTGTGTGTGTGTGTGTGTGTGTGTGTGTGTGTGTGTGTGTGCATGTGTGTGTGTGTGTGTGTGTGTATGCTTGTGTGTGTGTGTGTGTGTGTGTGTATGCATGTGTGTGTGTGTATGCGTGTGTGTGTGTGTGTGTGTGTGTGTGTGTGTGTGTGTGTGTGTGTGTGTGTGAAGGTGGTGATTGACAAGACACCATCATCATCCTCATGATCTCTGGTTGAGACAGGAAGTGTTGAACTAGCTGCCTTCACTCAGTCGCTGTCCACCAATCAGATGTTTGGAAAACCGGTTACCTTGTAGGTCTACTCACAATAACAAGACCCTCCCCCGACACACACGTCACTGAAACAACGTGATTGACTGTAAACATTCGTCACAAGAGAGCCATGTGCGTGAATACTAGTCCACATTTTCACTGCCATGGCAACCATCCGGAATCTCCTGGCGCTCGCCTGCGGGAGGCGTCGTTCTGGGGCATGCGATCGGGGGGGTTCTGGTGCATGCGCTCGGGGGGGAGCGGGCTTTTCTCCGGTGTCTTCAGAGAAACCAAACATGGCCACCGAGAGGAACGGAGAGATACTATTCTAGTAAATTCCATCCCTTACTAGCTAATATTGTCTTAAGTTTCACACACACACACACACACACACACACACACACACACACACACACACACACACACTTCCTCACGCAGCAGTAATGTCCCACATTGTGCCTTCTAGTCAAGCCGTAACCGGACACCCTGCGAGACAACAGGTGACGGGGCAATAGTACATTTATAGGCTATCCCCGCAGTCCCACGTCTCCAGTCCAGAACCCACTGCAAGAGTACATTTATAGGCTATCCCCGCAGTCCCAGGTCTAAAGTCCAGAACCCCCCACTGTAATATAACATTTATAACCCCGGTCTCCAGAACCCACTACTGTAATATAACATTTATAACCCCGGTCTCTAGAACCCACTACTGTAATATAACATTTATAACCCCGGTCTCCAGAACCTCCTACTGTAATATAACATTTATAACCCCGGTCTCCAGAACCCACTACTGTAATATAACATTTATAACCCCGGTCTCCAGAACCCACTACTGTAATATAACATTTATAACCCTGGTCTCCAGAACCCACTACTGTAATATAACATTTATAACCCCGGTCTCCAGAACCTCCTACTGTAATATAACATTTATAACCCCGGTCTCCAGAACCCACTACTGTAATATAACATTTATAACCCAGGTCTCCAGAACCCACTACTGTAATATAACATTTATAACCCCGGTCTCCAGAACCCACTACTGTAATATAACATTTATAACCCCGGTCTCTAGAACCCACTACTGTAATATAACATTTATAACCCGGTCTCCAGAACCCACTACTGTAATATAACATTTATAACCCCGGTCTCCAGAACCCACTACTGTAATATAACATTTATAACCCCGGTCTCCAGAACCCACTACTGTAATATAACATTTATAACCCCGGTCTCCAGAACCCACTACTGCAACAGAACATGTATAACCCCAGTCTCCAGTCTAGAACCTCCTACTGTAACAGAACATTTATAACCCCGGTAATAACCCCTGTTTATATACACACACATCTCACCTCGATCCACTTCTGCGCCTCTCTGAATGCAGGCTCGGGATGTCTCGGTTCGTCCCGGGGAAGGTGAGGATCTTCGCGCTCAGCCCCGGTGCTGGCCATCTCTTATAATGGCTTAATTTGGCTACGGTGTGTTCGTGGGGTTTAAATATCCTGGCTCCGAAAAGCTCGGTAATGTTGTCCCTAAATTCCAACCGGACAGCTGGGCTTGTTATTCCGCCGGTTAAGGCTCACGGAGGGCCCGTATCTGTTATATCCGTTATTCTCCCAGGTTTCTCCTAACTCCGCGTGAGCGTCTCCCGGTTGGGCTGTAGAGGAAAGTGAGCTACCCTGACTCCCCACACTGCAACACGAACCAACCGGACACTAAAAATAACCTCCAACCGGCCAGGCGCGAGACAGACGCCCAGCAGCCGGTCCTGGTGCCCGCAGGACGGGGAGGATAGAAGAATGTTGGAGGGGGGGCGGTGTGTGTGTTTTACAAAAGGTGGCGTTATAATTCCGGTCAGCTGGGGAGGCAACGTGACGCTGCTGCCACCGAGCGCCAGAGAAGCAGCGTCTGTAACCATGGCGACGCTGCCAGCTCTGATCTGGGTAAATACCGTCCGACGACCACAGCAATAACCCTTTCTTTTGAACTTTTGTTGTTTAAAAAAATTATCTTTATTAAATGTGTTCTTTTTTTATTGATTTTTACAAACATAATAGATTAATTCATATAAATACAAATCTGTTTTCACATCAATACATGGGTTCATTATTAGCCTACTTAACATGATTTACATATTTAATAGTGTCCATGGAAGTTTTTTAAGAGTCCAACTTTCTTCTTTTTAATTCCGTTAGATTTGTTTAAAAATAATGTTCTAAAGTGTTTTATAGCCATAATAGGGTACTAGGAGAAGCCCCCCAGAGTAACTGCCCCCCGGAGTAACTGCCCCCCGGAGTAACTGCACCCCCGGAGTAACTGCCCCCCGGAGTAACTGCCCCCCCAGAGTAACTGCCCCCCGGGGTTACTGCCCCCCGGAGTAACTGTCCCCCGGGGTAACTGCCCCTCGGGGTAACTGCCCCTCGGGGTAACTGCCCCTCGGGGTAACTGCACCCCCGGAGTAACTGCCCCCCAGAGTAACTGCCCCCCAGAGTAACTGCCCCCCGGGGTTACTGCCCCCCGGAGTAACTGACCCCCGGGGTAACTGCCCCTCGGGGTAAATGCCCCGTAATTCACATTAACACCACAAGATTTCACCAACCAAGATTTCATTAACTTGGAGATATTTCAACAAAACAATTTTGCAGTAAATTAATCAAATTTTTTAAATGTTTTAAAAGTTGTAGATATATTCCAATGAAGTTCTATCTATATATTTTTTAAATATACAAGTACAAAAGTACAATCCACTTGTTTTGAGAGAAAAATGTAGAGAATTTTTGAGGTAAGTAGTAATATGTTGGATGAGTGTTTGGGGCAACTCGCCCTCTGGCCCCTGGGGGCTAGTTACCTTCATGGTTATGAATGTGTTTCTACCTGTCATTTAGACAATGACTAGCCCAGTTAGCGCTAGTTTATGCTAACTTGCTAGCTAGCACCTTCACTAGCAGTAAATGCTAGCCAGCTAGCTAGTTAGCATGAACTGCTAGGAGTGCCAGCTAGCCACTTCACTAGCAGTAAATGCTAGCCAGCTAGCTAGTTAGCATAAGCTGCTAGGAGTGCTAGCAAGCACTTTCACTAGCAGTAAATGCTAGCCAGCTAGCTATTTAGCATGAACTGCTAGTAGTGCTAGCTAGCCACTTCACTAGCAGTAAATGCTAGCCAGCTAGCTAGTTAGCATAAACTGCTAGGAGTGCTAGCTAGCCACTTCACTAGCAGTAAATGCTAGCCAGCTAGCTAGTTAGCATAAACTGCTAGGAGTGCTAGCTAGCCACTTCACTAGCAGTAAATGCTAGCCAGCTAGCTAGTTAGCATAAAATGCTAGGAGTGCTAGCTAGCCACTTACTGACCATAGAGCTGTTTATATTGACATTACACTGTTTATATCTGATAATGGCCCTGGCAGAGCATCCTACTGGAAGATTAATAGCTCTATATTAAAACATGAGTTGGTCAAGATGGAGATAAACAATTTAATTCCACACTTCTGGAACAAAGCTATAAATGACAAATCATACAGTAATAACGGGTAGCTTTTTAAATATGAGGTTGGAAAATATTTAAGCAAATATGGGAGTATTCAAGATGAGGAGAGCTGAAGAAGAAAGTGACTACAAAGATCACCTCTTGTTCAAAAGCAAAAAGTCTTTATGAATCTTAACAAATCTGTTCTGTTTGAGCTACAAGCTGGATGATATGTATAGACTGAAAGCAGAGGGAGCCTTTGTCAAATGTAGGAAGAAATGGCTAGAGGATTCACAGGATTAATCTTATTTTTTCAGAAACAAACAAAACACAACTTTAAAAAAATGACACAATTAAATATTAACAGTCTCATCACAGATGATCCCAAATTAATCTCTATCTTTATAGTTGCAATTTCTCCAGGAATGTCTAAGTATTGTGAGGTGTTGTCTTCTTCTTCTTAGACTTTTATAAAGGCTTCGATACAGTGGAACATGAGTTTCTATTTCTCTCCCTGGAGAATGTGGTTTTTGGGGAATTTTTGATGTAGTACTATTAAAAGTCTATTTGAATGGGAAATGTTCCATTAAATATAAGCATGGCACTTCTCCTAGATTTGATTTGACAAGAGGAATTAGACAAGGTTGCCCAAAGAGGTCTCTTCCTGCTTGCAACCCAACTTCTTACAAGTTTTGTTAAATCCAGCGATATAATTAGGGGTCTCTCTTGCTGACAGAGATATTAAAAGGGGTCTCTATTGCTGACAGAGATATTAACAGGAATCTCTATTGCTGACAGAGATATTAAAAGGGATCTCTATTGCTGACAGATATTAAAAGGGGTCTCTATTGCTGACAGAGATATTAAAAGGGATCTCTATTGCTGACAGAGATATTAAAAGGGATCTCTATTGCTGACAGATATTAAAAGGGGTCTCTATTGCCGACAGAGATATTAAAAGGGGTCTCTATTGCTGACAGAGATATTAAAAGGGGTCTCTATTGCTGACAGAGATATTATCATCAGTCAGCTAGCAGAGGACACCACCCTCATTCTGAAAGATACTGACCAGATTCCTAGAGCAGTCGATGTGATATATTTTCCAGAGCATCTGGTCTTTGCCTAAACCTTAATAAGTGTGAATTGTTTGCTGTTAAAGACTGTGTGATTCCCTCGATCTGCAATATTCCAGTCAAGGAAAAACACACCTTGGGATTACCATGTCTCAGGATCAACAGATAAGATGCTCATTACATTTCATACCTTGAAAATAACAAAAAGTTCAACCATTGGTTGCAGAGGGATTTATCCTTGAAAGGTTGAGAATTGCTTTCTAAAGCTGAAGGTATCTCCAGACTTACTTATGCGGCCCGGTCCCCTACATCTTGACAACAACAAAAAATAGGTAAAGCTGTTGACCAGATGCTTTTCAACTTAATCTGGAAAAATCGTACAGATTATATTAGGAAATGTGTCATTATGAACACAAGAATATGGTGTACATTTTCCTGAATAATACTTAAGATGAATTGTGCTGAACATTTCTTAAAGAATCCAACTTCAATTTGAAAGTTCATCCCTAATTACATCTTCTCCCGTTTTGGTGACTTCAATTTTACGTTGTAATTTTAACATTGATAAGATTCCTACCAAATTCTCTGCTTTTCAGACCAGTAATCTTAGCATGGTCGTTAATAAACAACTTTTAGGCATTTAATTTGGAACAATAAGGATATGTCTTTATTTTTTAAGAACTGGTTTAATAATCATATCCTGCTGGTGAGTCAACTTTTTAATGCAGGATTGTTACTCAATTATGAGGAATGTTTATTATCTTGTACAATATTCCTGTAACACCTAGAGAGTTGTTTACAGGTGTAACCAGACCTTCTGGACCTGCCCTCTCTTAATCCGGTTGACTCTCCAATAGGAAACAAGTGTTTCTCCTTGCTTCCTCAGGACAACAGATCTGCTTAAGTCACACATAGATATTGAATCCATTCCTTATGTCACATATAGATATTGAATCCATTCCTTATGTCACATATAGATATTGAATCCATTCCTTATGTCACATATAGATATTGAATCCATTCCTTATGTCACATATAGATATTGAATCCATTCCTTAAGTCACATATAGATATTGAATCCATTCCTTAAGTCACATATAGATATTGAATCCATTCCTTAAGTCACATATAGATATTGAATCCATTCCTTAAGTCACATATAGATATTGAATCCATTCCTTAAGTCACATATAGATATTGAATCCATTCCTTAAGTCACATATAGATATTGAATCCATTCCTTAAGTCACATATAGATATTGAATCCATTCCTTAAGTCACATATAGATATTGAATCCATTCCTTATGTCACATATAGATATTGAATGTAAATTCACTGATAAAACCACTTCCTTGTTTTCTATAAGGGAGTTGAGCATTAAGAGCAATCAACATTCTAATAAGAAAACTGTTAAAACAAACACATGCATCTCTTAAGGTCTTTGTATAATCTGTCATGTGTTGTTCCCCCTTATCATTGGCTGTTTGTATACTTCCTGTATGTATACGCGTGTTTCTGCAATAAAACTTAAGAGCTCTCATTGGCTATTGCTGATCACCGTTCTCAAAACTTGTCGTTGCGCATCGCGCACCCCCCCCCCCCCCCTACCAGCGCCCCCCCCCACCCCCCCCCTACCAGCGCACCCCCCCCTACCAGCGCACCCCCCCCCCTACCAGCGCACCCCCCCCCCTACCAGCGCACCCCCCCCCCCACCAGCGGTGGAAAAATTACCCAATTGTCATACTTGAGTAAAAGTAAAGATACCTTAATAGAAAATGACTCAAGTGAAAGTCACCCAGTAAAATACAACTTGAGTAAAAAGTTACTGTAATTGCTCAAATATACTTAAGTATCAAAAGTAAAAGTATAAATAATTTCAAATTCCTTTTATTAAGCAAAGCAGATGGCACCATTTTCTTGTTTTTTATTTTATTTAAGGATGACCAGGGATGTTCTCTTGACAAGTGAATTGGACCACTTTGTCTGTCCTGATAAGTGCTCGTTACATTTAGAATGCTTTTGGGTGTCAGGGAAAATGTATGGAGTAAAAAGTACATTATTTTAGGAACGTAGTGAAGTAAAAGTTGTCAAATATAAATAAAGTACGGATACTACTTAAGTAAAATCAAACATGTTAACAAATATCGGGATGAAAAGAGGACTGAAATATCCTACTAAAGTAGAAATTACATTAACATTTTACTCAAGTAAAATAGTACTCTGAAAAGCTACTCAGTTACAGTAATGAGAGTAGTAAATAATTATTTACATCACACAGTGGAGCGGAGACTTGTGTAGTTTGGTTGTTTATTGGCAGTCAGCAGCACAGGAAGATGCAGAAAGGCAAAGCACAGACAACAACATTGCTGCAGTGTCATCCTGACAACGTGATCCTAACATCGTAGTCTGACGTTGTAACAGCTGTTAGAAACAGAGCAGAGAGCTGAGGAGTCTGGCAGCAGACAAACAGGAAGCCTTAAAATCCCCGACACCTCACAGGCTGCAGATCAAACGGCTCCCTATCCCCCATGTAGTGCACTACTTTCTCAGTGGTGATCAAACGGCTCCCTATCCCCCATGTAGTGCACTACTTTCTCAGTGGTGATCAAACGGCTCCCTATCCCCCATGTAGTGCACTACTTTCTCAGTGGTGATCAAACGGCTCCCTATCCCCCATGTAGTGCACTACTTTCTCAGTGGTGATCAAACGGCTCCCTATCCCCCATGTAGTGCACTACTTTCTCAGTGGTGATCCGGCTCAGAAAAATAAAGAGTACAGCAGACAGAAAGTACAGCAGTAGTGACATCAACGTGACACACACCAGGCTTGTGCAAACTACTATCTACGCATGTGTGTGTGGGGAGAGTGCAAACTGTATGTTTCCAGTGCATACCGGGTGTGTGTGTGTACCGTGGTTCACCTGTGTGTGTGTGTGTGTGTGTGTGTCCAGGGTCTCTAGGTATGACAGAGGGCTACAGCGGAGAAGCGGACCTCTCCCTCTGCTCTCTCCACAAAACCCCGACACACCCTGGCTGCATCCTGGAGAGAGGAGAGAGGAGAGAGAGGATATGAAAGCACCAACTGTAGCTCTGGAGCGTTGGAGCTAAATTAATCAAATATTTAGCAGATTGCGGGTGTAGCGAAACGCGAGACGATCAGTTACCAGCAAACGCTAGACGATCAGCCCAGCTAGCACACAAACCTCTGGGCAAGTAAACAGGATACACTGGGAAGACGCAGTTCGCTCATTGGCAAGACGTCTGGCAGATGTAGAATGTCTCTATACTCCTTTCTACATGGTTTAGATGTTGGCCAGGCATCAACATTATATTCTGATGTCTCAGGGTGACGTGTACATTGGGAAGACATCCTCATTACATATTCCTGACACTTTCTACAGGTGACGTCTTCAATGTACACGTCCTCTCCACATTACATATTCCTGACACTTTCTACAGGTGACGTCTTCAATGTACACGTCCTCTCCTCATTACATATTCCTGACACTTTCTACAGGTGACGTCTTCAATGTACACGTCCTCTCCACATTACATATTCCTGACACTTTCTACAGGTGACGTCTTCAATGTACACGTCCTCTCCTCATTACATATTCCTGACACTTTCTACAGGTGACGTCTTCAATGTACACGTCCTCTCCTCATTACATATTCCTGACACTTTCTACAGGTGACGTCTTCAATGTACACGTCCTCTCCACATTACATATTCCTGACACTTTCTACAGGTGACGTCTTCAATGTACACGTCCTCTCATTACATATTCCTGACACTTTCTACAGGTGACGTCTTCAATGTACACGTCCTCTCCACATTACATATTCCTGACACTTTCTACAGGTGACGTCTTCAATGTACACGTCCTCTCCACATTACATATTCCTGACGCTTTCTACAGGCTTCACCTGCATAGCTCTACAGGCCTGCTAGCTAGCCTTCTAGGTTCCCACATCTCCAAGTTGGCTAAACACAGAAAGCTAGCTAGCCTTCTAGGTTCCCACATCTCCAAGTTGGCTAAACACAGAAAGCTAGCTAGCCTTTTAGGTTCCCACATCTCCAAGTTGGCTAAACACAAAGCTAGCTAGCCTTTTAGGTTCCCACATCTCCAAGTTGGCTAAACAAAGCTAGCTAGCCTTTTAGGTTCCCACATCTCCAAGTTGGCTAAACACACAGCTAGCTAGCCTTCTAGGTTCCCACATCTCCAAGTTGGCTAAACACACAGCTAGCTAGCCTTCTAGGTTCCCACATCTCCAAGTTGGCTAAACACAGAAAGCTAGCTAGCCTTCTAGGTTCCCACATCTCCAAGTTGGCTAAACACAGAAAGCTAGCTAGCCTTCTAGGTTCCCACATCTCCAAGTTGGCTAAACACAGAAAGCTAGCTAGCCTATTAGGTTCCCACATCTCCAAGTTGGCTAAACACAGAACGCTAGCTAGCCTTCTAGGTTCCCACATCTCCAAGTTGGCTAAACACAGAACGCTAGCTAGCCTTTTAGGTTCCCACATCTCCAAGTTGGCTAAACACAGAACGCTAGCTAGCCTTTTAGGTTCCCACATCTCCAAGTTGGCTAAACACAGAAAGCTAGCTAGCCTTTTAGGTTCCCACATCTCCAAGTTGGCTAAACACAGAAAGCTAGCTAGCCTTTTAGGTTCCCACATCTCCAAGTTGGCTAAACACAAAGCTAGCTAGCCTTCTAGGTTCCCACATCTCCAAGTTGGCTAAACACAAAGCTAGCTAGCCTTTTAGGTTCCCACATCTCCAAGTTGGCTAAACACAAAGCTAGCTAGCCTTCTAGGTTCCCATATCTCCAAGTTGGCTAAACACAAAGCTAGCTAGCCTTCTAGGTTCCCACATCTCCAAGTTGGCTAAACACAGAAAGCTAGCTAGCCTTCTAGGTTCCCACATCTCCAAGTTGGCTAAACACAGAAAGCTAGCTAGCCTTCTAGGTTCCCACATCTCCAAGTTGGCTAAACACAGAAAGCTAGCTAGCCTTTTAGGTTCCCACATCTCCAAGTTGGCTAAACACAAAGCTAGCTAGCCTTTTAGGTTCCCACATCTCCAAGTTGGCTAAACAAAGCTAGCTAGCCTTTTAGGTTCCCACATCTCCAAGTTGGCTAAACACACAGCTAGCTAGCCTTCTAGGTTCCCACATCTCCAAGTTGGCTAAACACAGAAAGCTAGCTAGCCTTCTAGGTTCCCACATCTCCAAGTTGGCTAAACACAGAAAGCTAGCTAGCCTTCTAGGTTCCCACATCTCCAAGTTGGCTAAACACAGAAAGCTAGCTAGCCTTCTAGGTTCCCACATCTCCAAGTTGGCTAAACACAGAAAGCTAGCTAGCCTTCTAGGTTCCCACATCTCCAAGTTGGCTAAACACAGAAAGCTAGCTAGCCTATTAGGTTCCCACATCTCCAAGTTGGCTAAACACAGAAAGCTAGCTAGCCTTCTAGGTTCCCACATCTCCAAGTTGGCTAAACACAGAACGCTAGCTAGCCTTTTAGGTTCCCACATCTCCAAGTTGGCTAAACACAGAAAGCTAGCTAGCCTTTTAGGTTCCCACATCTCCAAGTTGGCTAAACACAGAAAGCTAGCTAGCCTTTTAGGTTCCCACATCTCCAAGTTGGCTAAACACAGAAAGCTAGCTAGCCTTTTAGGTTCCCACATCTCCAAGTTGGCTAAACACAAAGCTAGCTAGCTTTTTAGGTTCCCACATCTCCAAGTTGGCTAAACACAGAAAGCTAGCTAGCCTTCTAGGTTCCCACATCTCCAAGTTGGCTAAACACAAAGCTAGCTAGCCTTTTAGGTTCCCACATCTCCAAGTTGGCTAAACACAAAGCTAGCTAGCCTTCTAGGTTCCCATATCTCCAAGTTGGCTAAACACAGAAAGCTAGCTAGCCTTCTAGGTTCCCACATCTCCAAGTTGGCTAAACACAGAAAGCTAGCTAGCCTTCTAGGTTCCCACATCTCCAAGTTGGCTAAACACAGAAAGCTAGCTAGCCTATTAGGTTCCCACATCTCCAAGTTGGCTAAACACAGAACGCTAGCTAGCCTTCTAGGTTCCCACATCTCCAAGTTGGCTAAACACAGAACGCTAGCTAGCCTTTTAGGTTCCCACATCTCCAAGTTGGCTAAACACAGAACGCTAGCTAGCCTTTTAGGTTCCCACATCTCCAAGTTGGCTAAACACAGAAAGCTAGCTAGCCTTTTAGGTTCCCACATCTCCAAGTTGGCTAAACACAGAAAGCTAGCTAGCCTTTTAGGTTCCCACATCTCCAAGTTGGCTAAACACAAAGCTAGCTAGCCTTCTAGGTTCCCACATCTCCAAGTTGGCTAAACACAAAGCTAGCTAGCCTTTTAGGTTCCCACATCTCCAAGTTGGCTAAACACAAAGCTAGCTAGCCTTCTAGGTTCCCATATCTCCAAGTTGGCTAAACACAAAGCTAGCTAGCCTTCTAGGTTCCCACATCTCCAAGTTGGCTAAACACAGAAAGCTAGCTAGCCTTCTAGGTTCCCACATCTCCAAGTTGGCTAAACACAGAAAGCTAGCTAGCCTTCTAGGTTCCCACATCTCCAAGTTGGCTAAACACAGAAAGCTAGCTAGCCTTTTAGGTTCCCACATCTCCAAGTTGGCTAAACACAAAGCTAGCTAGCCTTTTAGGTTCCCACATCTCCAAGTTGGCTAAACAAAGCTAGCTAGCCTTTTAGGTTCCCACATCTCCAAGTTGGCTAAACACACAGCTAGCTAGCCTTCTAGGTTCCCACATCTCCAAGTTGGCTAAACACAGAAAGCTAGCTAGCCTTCTAGGTTCCCACATCTCCAAGTTGGCTAAACACAGAAAGCTAGCTAGCCTTCTAGGTTCCCACATCTCCAAGTTGGCTAAACACAGAAAGCTAGCTAGCCTTCTAGGTTCCCACATCTCCAAGTTGGCTAAACACAGAAAGCTAGCTAGCCTTCTAGGTTCCCACATCTCCAAGTTGGCTAAACACAGAAAGCTAGCTAGCCTATTAGGTTCCCACATCTCCAAGTTGGCTAAACACAGAAAGCTAGCTAGCCTTCTAGGTTCCCACATCTCCAAGTTGGCTAAACACAGAACGCTAGCTAGCCTTTTAGGTTCCCACATCTCCAAGTTGGCTAAACACAGAAAGCTAGCTAGCCTTTTAGGTTCCCACATCTCCAAGTTGGCTAAACACAGAAAGCTAGCTAGCCTTTTAGGTTCCCACATCTCCAAGTTGGCTAAACACAAAGCTAGCTAGCTTTTTAGGTTCCCACATCTCCAAGTAGGCTAAACACAGAAAGCTAGCTAGCCTTCTAGGTTCCCACATCTCCAAGTTGGCTAAACACAAAGCTAGCTAGCCTTTTAGGTTCCCACATCTCCAAGTTGGCTAAACACAAAGCTAGCTAGCCTTCTAGGTTCCCATATCTCCAAGTTGGCTAAACACAAAGCTAGCTAGCCTTCTAGGTTCCCACATCTCCAAGTTGGCTAAACACAGAAAGCTAGCTTGCCTTCTAGGTTCCCACATCTCCAAGTGGGCTAAACACAGAAAGCTAGCTAGCCTTTTAGGTTCCCACATCTCCAAGTTGGCTAAACACAGAAAGCTAGCTAGCCTTCTAGGTTCCCACATCTCCAAGTGGGCTAAACACACAAAGCTAGCTAGCCTTCTAGGTTCCCACATCTCCAAGTTGGCTAAACACAGAAAGCTAGCTAGCCTTCTAGGTTCCCACATCTCCAAGTGGGCTAAACACAGAAAGCTAGCTAGCCTTTTAGGTTCCCACATCTCCAAGTTGGCTAAACACAGAAAGCTAGCTAGCCTTCTAGGTTCCCACATCTCCAAGTTGGCTAAACACAGAAAGCTAGCTAGCCTTCTAGGTTCCCATATCTCCAAGTTGGCTAAACACAAAGCTAGCTAGCCTTCTAGGTTCCCACATCTCCAAGTTGGCTAAACACAGAAAGCTAGCTTGCCTTCTAGGTTCCCACATCTCCAAGTGGGCTAAACACAGAAAGCTAGCTAGCCTTTTAGGTTCCCACATCTCCAAGTTGGCTAAACACAGAAAGCTAGCTAGCCTTCTAGGTTCCCACATCTCCAAGTGGGCTAAACACACAAAGCTAGCTAGCCTTCTAGGTTCCCACATCTCCAAGTTGGCTAAACACAGAAAGCTAGCTAGCCTTCTAGGTTCCCACATCTCCAAGTGGGCTAAACACAGAAAGCTAGCTAGCCTTTTAGGTTCCCACATCTCCAAGTTGGCTAAACACAGAAAGCTAGCTAGCCTTCTAGGTTCCCACATCTCCAAGTTGGCTAAACACAGAAAGCTAGCTAGCCTTCTAGGTTCCCACATCTCCAAGTGGGCTAAACACAAAGCTAGCTAGCCTTCTAGGTTCCCACATCTCCAAGTGGGCTAAACACAGAAAGATAGCTAGCCTTTTAGGTTCCCACATCTCCAAGTTGGCTAAACACAAAGCTAGCCTTCTAGGTTCCCACATCTCCAAGTTGGCTAAACACAAAGCTAGCTAGCCTTCTAGGTTCCCACATCTCCAAGTTGGCTAAACACAAAGCTAGCTAGCCTTTTAGGTTCCCACATCTCCAAGTTGGCTAAACACAAAGCTAGCTAGCCTTCTAGGTTCCCACATCTCCAAGTTGGCTAAACACAAAGCTAGCTAGCCTTCTAGGTTCCCACATCTCCAAGTTGGCTAAACACAAAGCTAGCTAGCCTTCTAGGTTCCCACAACTCCAAGTTGGCTAAACACAAAGCTAGCTAGCCTTTTAGGTTCCCACATCTCCAAGTGGGCTAAACACAAAGCTAGCTAGCCTTCTAGGTTCCCACATCTCCAAGTTGGCTAAACACAGAAAGCTAGCTAGCCTTTTAGGTTCCCAGATCTCTGTGAAATAATCAGATTCATAAATAATAAGCCCTGGACAATATGGCATGCCATTGTAACCTACAACATTATCCCAGTTTAACATACAGCTTGAATGTATTCACTTCCATATCAGCAATAGGACGTCACGGTCACAGAGAAAAGCACATCGCAGCTGGTTTTACCAATAGCCTGGAATCACTAGTTGAACCTCTAAACAAAACACATTTCTGGGAGGATTCTAATAAGGTCACAATGTTGTTTGGTTTTTATTGTTTGAACATTTGTTAAGATCACATTTGCAAAATAGGACACGGTCATGCCTAGTCTATAGATCAGATCAAGGAACCAATCAAGCACCAATGCCTCCTCGCTGTCCCCACAACGATGGAAGGGACGACGCGGCGCGTTCCAGTCATGAGGCACGGGAGGACGTTGAACGTCGGAGCGCGCTACAAGGAGCCGCACCTTTTGTGACGGAAAACGACACCGTGCTCTGTAGGGTATAAAATCTGCCTTTACAGTTTAATACGTCGGCCGGGATTAGACGAGCGGAAGGTTTGATACGTCGGCCGGGATTAGACGAGCGGAAGGTTTGATACGTCGGCCGGGATTAGACGAGCGGAAGGTTTGATACGTCGGCCGGGATTAGACGAACGGAAGGTTTGACACGTCGGCCGGGATTAGACGAACGGAAGGTTTGACACGTCGGCTGGGATTAGACGAACGGAAGGTTTGACACGTCGGCTGGGATTAGACGAACGGAAGGTTTGATACGTCGGCTGGGATTAGACGAACGGAAGGTTTGACACGTCGGCTGGGATTAGACGAACGGAAGGTTTGATACGTCGGCTGGGATTAGACGAACGGAAGGTTTGACACGTCGGCTGGGATTAGACGAACGGAAGGTTTGATACGTCGGCTGGGATTAGACGAACGGGAGAGGAACGTACCTTGATGAAGGAGTCATCCTTGGTGGTTCCATGGTTGACCGGTCCCTCCATCCTACCATCTAAACAACAAAATCACAGAGAGACCGTGTGTAAATACACACCTGGGGAGACGGGGGCCGGGAAACACTGGGGGGCCGGGAAACACTGGGGGGACGGGAAACACTGGGGAGACGGGAAACACTGGGGAGACGGGAAACACTGGGGAGACGGGAAACACTGGGGAGACGGGAAACACTGGGGAGACGGGAAACACTGGGGAGACGGGAAACACTGGGGAGACGGGAAACACTGGGGAGACGGGAAACACTGGGGAGACGGGAAACACTGGGGAGACGGGAAACACTGGGGAGACGGGAAACACTGGGGAGACGGGAAACACTGGGGAGACGGGAAACACTGGGGAGACGGGAAACACTGGGGAGACGGGAAACACTGGGGAGACGGGAAACACTAAGGACTCAGCCACACACTTACCCAGCTCATAAAGCTGTCCTTTCACATTGACGAAGGTGATAAAATGGAAGCTCACGTTATCTGCCTCCACCTGAAAGACAGAAAGAGTGGGTTGGCGAGAAAGAGAGGTTTAGAGAGAGAGGGAGGGAGAGTATAAAAGATGACATGATACATTATAACATCTGAGGTAGTCCTTATTTTGCATTCTGTGTTCTCACCCTGCACTGGCCCTGGGCTGCCACCTCATCATGAGCCTCTCTGATGGCCTGCAAGAGACAGCAATATATACACACATTTAAACAAATATATGAAGACATACAGGTATCTACATTAAACATAAAGGGCATTAGGAAAGTATTCAGACCCCTGGACTTTTTCCACACTTTGTTACATTACAGCCTTATTCTAAAATGGATTAAATAGTTTTTTTTCCTTCATCAATCTATACACAATACCCCATATTGACATCACAACACCCCATATTGACATCACAATACCCCATAATGACATCACAATACCCCATAATGACATCACAATACCCCATATTGACAAAGCGAAAACAGGTTTAGACATTTTTGCTAATTTCTAAAAAATATATAATACCTTATTTACATCAGTATTCAGACCCTTTGCCAGGAGACTCGAAATGCAGCTCAGGTGTATTCGGTTTCCATTGATCCTTAAAATATTTCTACAACTTGGAGTCCACCTGTGGTCAATTCATTTAACAGGAGCTGGAAAGGCACACCTGTCCAAGGTCCCAGAGTTTATATTTAACTAGACAAGTCGGTTTAGAACAAATTCTTATTTACAATGACCGCCTACCGGGGAACAGTGGGTTAACTGCCTTGTTCAGGGGCAGAACGACATTTGTACCTTGTCAGCTCAGGGATTCGATCTAGCAACCTTTCGGATACTGGCCCAACGCTCTAACCACGAGGCTACCTGCCGCCCCGACAGTGTCAAAGCAAAAACCAAGCCACGAGGTGGAAGGAATTGTCCGTAGAGCTCCGAGACAGGATTGTGTCGAGGCACAGATCTGGGGAAGGGTATCAAAACATTTCTGCAGCATTGAAAGTCCCCAAGAATACCTTGGCCTCCATTCTTAAATGGAAGAAGTTTGGAACCACCAAGACTCTTCCTAGAGCTGGCCACCCGGCCAAACTGAGCAATTGGGGAGAAGGGCCTTGGTCAGGGAGGTGACCAAGAACCTGATGGTCACTCTAACAGAGTTCCAGAGTTCCTCTGTGGAGATGGGAGAACTTTCCAGAAGGACAAACATCTCTGCAGCACTCCACCAATCAGACCTTTCTGGTAGAGTGGCTAGATGGAAGCCACTCAGTAAAAAGGCACATGACTGCCTGCTTGGAGTTTGCCAAATGGCACCTAAAGGACTCAGACCATGAGAAACAAGATTCTCTGGCCTGAATGCCAAGCGTCACGTCTCGAGGAAACCTGGCACCATCCCTAAAGTGAAGCATGGTGGTGGCAGCCTCATGCCGTGGGGATGTTTTTCAGCGGCAGGGACTGGGAAACTAGTCAGGATCGAGGCAAAGATGAACAGAGTAAAATATAGAGAGATCCTTGATGAAAACCTGCTCCAGAGCACTCAGGACCTCAGACTGGGGTGAAGGTTCAACTTCCAACAGGACAACGACCCTAAGCACACAGCCAAGACAACGCAGGAGTGGCTTCGTGACAAGTGTCTGTATGTCCTTGAGTGGCCCAGCCAGAGCCCGGACTTGAACCCGATCGAATATCTCTGGAGAGACCTGAAAATAGCTGTGCAGCGACGCTCCCCATCCAACCTGACAGAGCTAGAGAGGATCTGTAGAGAAGAATGGGAGAAACTCCCCAAATACAGGTGTGCCAAGCTTGTAGCGTCATACCCAAGAAGACTCGAGGCTGTAATCACTGCCAAAGGTGCTTCAACAAAGTACTTAGTAAAGCGTCTGAATACTTATGGAAATGTGATTTCAGTTTAATTTTCTAAATTAGCAAAAAAGTCTAAACTTATTTTTGCTTTGTCATTATGGGGGATTGTGTGTAGAGGGGAAAAAACAATTTAATCAATTTTAGAATAAGACTAACGTAACAAAATGTGGAAAAAGTCAAAGGGTCTGAATACCTGTATGTAGACATATACAGGCAACAGGTATCTACACAGGTAGATACATTAAACATTTAGACAAATACCTCCTCCGATACACTGAATATACTACGGATTAAGAACCCCTTCTGCCCTCAGAACAGCTACAACTTGTCAGGGCCTCTACAAGGAGTCAGTAGTGTTCCACGGGGCCTCTACAAGGAGTCAATAGTGTTCCACGGGGCCTCTACAAGGAGTCAATAGTGTTCCACGGGGCCTCTACAAGGAGTCAGTAGTGTTCCACGGGGCCTCTACAAGGAGTCAGTAGTGTTCCACGGGGCCTCTACAAGGAGTCAGTAGTGTTCCACGGGGCCTCTACAAGGAGTCAGTAGTGTTCCACGGGGCCTCTACAAGGAGTCAGTAGTGTTCCACGGGGCCTCTACAAGGAGTCAGTAGTGTTCCACGGGGCCTCTACAAGGAGTCAGTAGTGTTCCACGGGGCCTCTACAAGGAGTCAATAGTGTTCCACAGGGCAGGGCCTCTACAAGGAGTCAGTAGTGTTCCACGGGGCCTCTACAAGGAGTCAGTAGTGTTCCACGGGGCCTCTACAAGGAGTCAATAGTGTTCCACGGGGCCTCTACAAGGAGTCAGTAGTGTTCCACGGGGCCTCTACAAGGAGTCAGTAGTGTTCCACGGGGCCTCTACAAGGAGTCAGTAGTGTTCCACGGGGCCTCTACAAGGAGTCAGTAGTGTTCCACGGGGCCTCTACAAGGAGTCAGTAGTGTTCCACGGGGCCTCTACAAGGAGTCAATAGTGTTCCACAGGGCAGGGCCTCTACAAGGAGTCAGTAGTGTTCCACGGGGCCTCTACAAGGAGTCAGTAGTGTTCCACGGGGCCTCTACAAGGAGTCAGTAGTGTTCCACGGGGCCTCTACAAGGAGTCAATAGTGTTCCACGGGGCCTCTACAAGGAGTCAGTAGTGTTCCACGGGGCCTCTACAAGGAGTCAGTAGTGTTCCACGGGGCCTCTACAAGGAGTCAGTAGTGTTCCACGGGGCCTCTACAAGGAGTCAGTAGTGTTCCACGGGGCCTCTACAAGGAGTCAGTAGTGTTCCACGGGGCCTCTACAAGGAGTCAGTAGTGTTCCACGGGGCCTCTACAAGGAGTCAGTAGTGTTCCACGGGGCCTCTACAAGGAGTCAATAGTGTTCCACAGGGCAGGGCCTCTACAAGGAGTCAGTAGTGTTCCACGGGGCCTCTACAAGGAGTCAGTAGTGTTCCACGGGGCCTCTACAAGGAGTCAATAGTGTTCCACGGGGCCTCTACAAGGAGTCAGTAGTGTTCCACGGGGCCTCTACAAGGAGTCAGTAGTGTTCCACAGGGCCTCTACAAGGAGTCAGTAGTGTTCCACGGGGCCTCTACAAGGAGTCAGTAGTGTTCCACGGGGCCTCTACAAGGAGTCAATAGTGTTCCACAGGGCAGGGCCTCTACAAGGAGTCAGTAGTGTTCCACAGGGCCTCTACAAGGAGTCAGTAGTGTTCCACGGGGCCTCTACAAGGAGTCAGTAGTGTTCCACGGGGCCTCTACAAGGAGTCAATAGTGTTCCACGGGGCCTCTACAAGGAGTCAGTAGTGTTCCACGGGGCCTCTACAAGGAGTCAGTAGTGTTCCACAGGGCCTCTACAAGGAGCCAATAGTGTTCCACGGGGCCTCTACAAGGAGCCAATAGTGTTCCACGGGGCCTCTACAAGGAGCCAATAGTGTTCCACGGGGCCTCTACAAGGAGCCAATAGTGTTCCACGGGGCCTCTACAAGGAGCCAGTAGTGTTCCACAGGGCCTCTACAAGGAGTCAGTAGTGTTCCACAGGGCCTCTACAAGGAGTCAGTAGTGTTCCACAGGGCAGGGCCTCTACAAGGAGTCAGTAGTGTTCCACGGGGCCTCTACAAGGAGTCAATAGTGTTCCACGGGGCCTCTACAAGGAGTCAGTAGTGTTCCACGGGGCCTCTACAAGGAGTCAGTAGTGTTCCACGGGGCCTCTACAAGGAGTCAGTAGTGTTCCACAGGGCCTCTACAAGGAGTCAATAGTGTTCCACAGGGCCTCTACAAGGAGTCAGTAGTGTTCCACAGGGCAGGGCCTCTACAAGGAGTCAGTAGTGTTCCACAGGGCCTCTACAAGGAGTCAGTAGTGTTCCACAGGGCAGGGCCTCTACAAGGAGTCAGTAGTGTTCCACGGGGCCTCTACAAGGAGTCAATAGTGTTCCACGGGGCCTCTACAAGGAGTCAGTAGTGTTCCACGGGGCCTCTACAAGGAGTCAGTAGTGTTCCACGGGGCCTCTACAAGGAGTCAGTAGTGTTCCACGGGGCCTCTACAAGGAGTCAATAGTGTTCCACAGGGCCTCTACAAGGAGTCAGTAGTGTTCCACGGGGCCTCTACAAGGAGTCAGTAGTGTTCCACGGGGCCTCTACAAGGAGTCAGTAGTGTTCCACAGGGCAGGGCCTCTACAAGGAGTCAATAGTGTTCCACAGGGCCTCTACAAGGAGTCAGTAGTGTTCCACGGGGCCTCTACAAGGAGTCAGTAGTGTTCCACAGGGCCTCTACAAGGAGTCAGTAGTGTTCCACAGGGCCTCTACAAGGAGTCAGTAGTGTTCCACAGGGCAGGGCCTCTACAAGGAGTCAGTAGTGTTCCACAGGGCCTCTACAAGGAGTCAATAGTGTTCCACAGGGCAGGGCCTCTACAAGGAGTCAGTAGTGTTCCACGGGGCCTCTACAAGGAGTCAATAGTGTTCCACAGGGCAGGGCCTCTACAAGGAGTCAATAGTGTTCCACAGGGCAGGGCCTCTACAAGGAGTCAGTAGTGTTCCACAGGGCAGGGCCTCTACAAGGAGTCAAGTGTTCCACAGGGCAGGGCCTCTACAAGGAGCCAATAGTGTTCCACGGGGCCTCTACAAGGAGTCAGTAGTGTTCCACAGGGCAGGGCCTCTACAAGGAGTCAGTAGTGTTCCACGGGGCCTCTACAAGGAGTCAGTAGTGTTCCACAGGGCAGGGCCTCTACAAGGAGTCAGTAGTGTTCCACAGGGCAGGGCCTCTACAAGGAGTCAAGTGTTCCACAGGGCAGGGCCTCTACAAGGAGCCAATAGTGTTCCACGGGGCAGGGCCTCTACAAGGAGTCAGTAGTGTTCCACGGGGCCTCTACAAGGAGTCAGTAGTGTTCCACGGGGCAGGGCCTCTACAAGGAGTCAGTAGTGTTCCACGGGGCCTCTACAAGGAGTCAGTAGTGTTCCACGGGGCCTCTACAAGGAGTCAGTAGTGTTCCACGGGGCCTCTACAAGGAGTCAGTAGTGTTCCACGGGGCCTCTACAAGGAGTCAGTAGTGTTCCACGGGGCCTCTACAAGGAGTCAGTAGTGTTCCACAGGGCAGGGCCTCTACAAGGAGTCAGTAGTGTTCCACAGGGCAGGGCCTCTACAAGGAGTCAGTAGTGTTCCACGGGGCCTCTACAAGGAGTCAGTAGTGTTCCACAGGGCCTCTACAAGGAGTCAGTAGTGTTCCACGGGGCCTCTACAAGGAGTCAATAGTGTTCCACAGGGCCTCTACAAGGAGTCAGTAGTGTTCCACAGGGCCTCTACAAGGAGTCAGTAGTGTTCCACAGGGCCTCTACAAGGAGTCAGTAGTGTTCCACAGGGCCTCTACAAGGAGTCAGTAGTGTTCCACAGGGCCTCTACAAGGAGTCAGTAGTGTTCCACGGGGCCTCTACAAGGAGTCAATAGTGTTCCACGGGGCCTCTACAAGGAGTCAGTAGTGTTCCACAGGGCAGGGCCTCTACAAGGAGTCAGTAGTGTTCCACAGGGCAGGGCCTCTACAAGGAGTCAGTAGTGTTCCACGGGGCCTCTACAAGGAGTCAGTAGTGTTCCACAGGGCCTCTACAAGGAGTCAGTAGTGTTCCACAGGGCCTCTACAAGGAGTCAGTAGTGTTCCACAGGGCCTCTACAAGGAGTCAGTAGTGTTCCACAGGGCCTCTACAAGGAGTCAGTAGTGTTCCACAGGGCCTCTACAAGGAGTCAGTAGTGTTCCACGGGGCCTCTACAAGGAGTCAATAGTGTTCCACGGGGCCTCTACAAGGAGTCAGTAGTGTTCCACGGGGCCTCTACAAGGAGTCAGTAGTGTTCCACGGGGCCTCTACAAGGAGTCAGTAGTGTTCCACAGGGCCTCTACAAGGAGTCAGTAGTGTTCCACGGGGCCTCTACAAGGAGTCAATAGTGTTCCACGGGGCCTCTACAAGGAGTCAGTAGTGTTCCACAGGGCCTCTACAAGGAGTCAGTAGTGTTCCACAGGGCCTCTACAAGGAGTCAGTAGTGTTCCACAGGGCCTCTACAGGGAGTCAGTAGTGTTCCACAGGGCAGGGCCTCTACAAGGAGCCAATAGTGTTCCACGGGGCCTCTACAAGGAGTCAGTAGTGTTCCACGGGGCAGGGCCTCTACAAGGAGTCAGTAGTGTTCCACGGGGCCTCTACAAGGAGTCAATAGTGTTCCACGGGGCCTCTACAAGGAGTCAATAGTGTTCCACGGGGCCTCTACAAGGAGTCAGTAGTGTTCCACAGGGCCTCTACAGGGAGTCAGTAGTGTTCCACAGGGATGCTGGCCCATGTTGACTCCAATGCTTCCCACAGTTGTCACGTTAGCTGGATGTCCTTTGGGTGGTGGCCCATTCTTGACACACAGGAAACTTGAGCGTGAAAAATAAATAAAATCTACAGTTCTTGACACATACCAGTGCACCTGGCACCTACTACCATACCCCGTTCAAAGGCACTTAAATATTTTGCCTTGCCCATTCACCCTCTAAATGGCACACATACACAATCTATGTCTCAATTGTCTCAAGGCTTAAAAATCCTTCTTTAACCCGTCTCCTCCCCCTTCATCTACACTGATTAAAGTGGATTTAACAAGTGACATCAATAAGGGATCATAGCTTTTCACCTGGATTCACCTGGTCAGTCTCATGGAAACAGCAGGTGTTCCTAATGTTTTGTACACTGAACATTAAAGCATATTCATAAATATATCTACACTAAACATACATATCTACAAATTAAACATGTATAGATCTACACATTAACCTATATAATGTAAATATAAACATGGATTCCTATACACAACAGCATATTGATCTGTGAAGCCATGCATCTCAGAACCCCAGCAGCTCTCTGCTGTCCTCTAGTGGCCAAGACGACAACTGCAGCTTCATGTCTGACGTGAGCTCGACTTGCAAAAACAGTTTGAATGTTCCAGCGGCAAGATTGAAAAACCCTGTGTGCAAACCAAGTCTCCAAATAAAACCGCCAACCCGTAACTTCAGCAACAGAATTACACCGTGACTTGAAGTTTTCATATCGCCATGAAGTGCCGTGTCTTGGCGGTCAAACTCAGTAAAAAGTCGATGCTTATAAAGCTTTTAAGGATCTGCCCCTTTTTTCCAATTTTTGCCTAAAATTACCCAAATCTAACTGCCTGTAGCTCAGGCCCTGAAGCAAGAATATGCATATTCTTGGTACCATTTGAAAGGAAACACTTTGCAGTTTGTAGAAATGTGAAATGAAAGTAGGAGAATAGAACAATAGATCTGATAAAAGATAATTCAAAGAAAAAAAAAACGTATTCATCTTTGAAATGCAAGAGAAATGCCCTGGCGCAATTTATAGTTTGGCCACTAGATGGCAGCAGTGTATGTGCAAAGTTTTAGACTGATCCAATGACCCATTGAATTTCTGTTAAACATTGTATCATCAAGACTGCCCAAATGTGCCTAATTGGTTTATTAATACATTTTCAAGTTTGTAACTGTGCAAACTTGAAAATGTACCGGACCGGACCGGAGAGCGCCGGCTACCGGACCGGAGAGCGCCGGCTACCGGACATGAGAGCGCCGGCTACCGGACATGAGAGCGCCGGCTACCGGACAGGTCATATTGCGGGAGGAATTATGGAACTGGGGAATCTTTTCATTGAGGGGAAACTTTGAGGACAGAGAATAAACATCATAGTCAGCCTGACTCTTTGTGCTGTTTTCTGTCCTCAGATATGGAAAGCTGTGAAAGCCTGTTTGCAGATGGAGAGAGGTCCCATTGAATGTCCCAAGAGACTAAGGGTATATCCTATATTCCATGGGTTATATGTGTAGATCTACCTACACTACAGGCCCAACATGGATTATATGTGTAGGTCTAGCCAACACTACAGGCCCAACATGGGTTATAAGTGTAGGCCTTCCTACACTACAGGCCCAACATGGGTTATATGTGTAGATCTAGCCAACACTACAGGCCCAACATGGGTTATAAGTGTAGGCCTTCCTACACTACAGACCCAACATGGGTTATATGTGTAGGTCTACCTACACTACAGGCCCAACATGGGTTATATGTGTAGGTCTACCTACACTACAGGCCCAACATGGGTTATATGTGTAGGCCTACCTACACTACAGGCCCAACATGGGTTATATGTGTAGGCCTACCTACACTACAGGCCCAACATGGGTTATATGTGTAGGCCTACCTACACTACAGGCCCAACATGGGTTATATGTGTAGGTCTACCTACACTACAGACCCAACATGGGTTATATGTGTAGATCTAGCCAACACTACAGGCCCAACATGGGTTATAAGTGTAGGCCTTCCTACACTACAGGCCCAACATGGGTTATATGTGTAGATCTAGCCAACACTACAGGCCCAACATGGGTTATAAGTGTAGGCCTTCCTACACTACAGACCCAACATGGGTTATATGTGTAGGTCTACCTACACTACAGGCCCAACATGGGTTATATGTGTAGGCCTACCTACACTACAGGCCCAACATGGGTTATATGTGTAGGCCTACCTACACTACAGGCCCAACATGGGTTATATGTGTAGGCCTACCTACACTACAGGCCCAACATGGGTTATATGTGTAGGCCTACCTACACTACAGGCCCAACATGGGTTATATGTGTAGGTCTACCTACACTACAGGCCCAACATGGGTTATATGTGTAGGTCTACCTACACTACAGGCCCAACATGGGTTATATGTGTAGGTCTACCTACACTACAGGCCCAACATGGGTTATATGTGTAGGTCTACCTACACTACAGGCCCAACATGGGTTATATGTGTAGGTCTACCCACACTACAGGCCCAACATGGGTTATATGTGTAGGTCTACCCACACTACAGGCCCAACATGGGTTATATGTGTAGGTCTACCTACACTACAGGCCCAACATGGGTTATATGTGTAGGCCTACCTACACTACAGGCCCAACATGGGTTATATGTGTAGGTCTACCTACACTACAGGCCCAACATGGGTTATATGTGTAGGGTCTACCTACACTACAGGCCCAACATGGGTTATATGTGTAGATCTAGCCAACACTACAGGCCCAACATGGGTTATATGTGTAGGCCTACCTACACTACAGGCCCAACATGGGTTATATGTGTAGGTCTACCTACACTACAGGCCCAACATGGGTTATATGTGTAGATCTACCTACACTACAGGCCCAACATGGGTTATATGTGTAGGTCTACCTACACTACAGGCCCAACATGGGTTATATGTGTAGGTCTACCTACACTACAGGCCCAACATGGGTTATATGTGTAGATCTACCTACACTACAGGCCCAACATGGGTTATATGTGTAGGTCTACCTACACTACAGGCCCAACATGGGTTATATGTGTAGGTCTACCTACACTACAGGCCCAACATGGGTTATATGCTCTAGGTAGGTTCCTAGGTAACAACAAAAAGTAGCACCCAGTATACATGCTATATAATGAGATCACATTATATCATACACCATTCAGATATACTACAGGCCCAAAAGTATGTGGACACCTACTCATCGAACAGCTCATCCCAGAAACATCAACCTCATGTAGCTAGCTACTTCTTGTCCCTCATGCTAGCCTTCACAGACAAATATCACTCCAGAAACATCATGTTGCCATGGCCAGCACCGTAGACCCTTTCTCCCTTCTTGCTGCAGCTCATCTTGAAATAACAGAAATGTGACAAAGTGTGCTGCAAACATTACATGTTTAGTCCCCAGTGTCTGTTGACATGTTAGTCGTCACGGTAGCTGTGAACATTATATGTTTAGTCCCCAGTGTCTGTTGACATGTTAGTCGTCACGGTAGCTGTGAACATTCTAAATGTTTAGTCCCCAGTGTCTGTTGACATGTTAGTCGTCACGGTAGCTGTGAACATTACATGTTTAGTCCCCAGTGCCTGTTGACATGTTAGTCGTCACGGTAGCTGGGAACATTCTATATGTTTAGTCCCCAGTGTCTGTTGACATGTTAGTCGTCACGGTAGCTGTGAACATTCTATATGTTTAGTCCCCAGTGTCTGTTGACATGTTAGTCGTCACGGTAGCTGGGAACATTCTATATGTTTAGTCCCCAGTGTCTGTTGACATGTTAGTCGTCACGGTAGCTGTGAACATTACATGTTTAGTCCCCAGTGCCTGTTGACATGTTAGTCGTCACGGTAGCTGTGAACATTCTATATGTTTAGTCCCCAGTGTCTGTTGACATGTTAGTCGTCACGGTAGCTGTGAACATTCTATATGTTTAGTCCCCAGTGTCTGTTGACATGTTAGTCGTCATGGTAGCTGTGAACATTAAATGTTTAGTCCCCAGTGTCTGTTGACATGTTAGTCGTCATGGTAGCTGTGAACATTACATGTTTAGTCCCCAGTGTCTGTTGACATGTTAGTCGTCATGGTAGCTGTGAACATTCTATATGTTTAGTCCCCAGTGTCTGTTGACATGTTAGTCGTCACGGTAGCTGTGAACATTACATGTTTAGTCCCCAGTGTCTGTTGACATGTTAGTCGTCATGGTAGCTGCAAACATTACATGTTTAGTCCCCAGTGTCTGTTGACATGTTAGTCGTCATGGTAGCTGTGAACATTACATGTTTAGTCCCCAGTGTCTGTTGACATGTTAGTCGTCACGGTAGCTGTGAACATTACATGTTTAGTCCCCAGTGTCTGTTGACATGTTAGTCGTCACGGTAGCTGGGAACATTCTAAATGTTTAGTCCCCAGTGTCTGTTGACATGTTAGTCGTCACGGTAGCTGTGAACATTCTATATGTTTAGTCCCCAGTGTCTGTTGACATGTTAGTCGTCATGGTAGCTGTGAACATTCTATATGTTTAGTCCCCAGTGTCTGTTGACATGTTAGTCGTCATGGTAGCTGTGAACATTCTAAATGTTTAGTCCCCAGTGTCTGTTGACATGTTAGTCGTCATGGTAGCTGTGAACATTCTACATGTTTAGTCCCCAGTGCCTGTTGACATGTTAGTCGTCACGGTAGCTGTGAACATTCTATATGTTTAGTCCCCAGTGTCTGTTGACATGTTAGTCGTCATGGTAGCTGGGAACATTCTAAATGTTTAGTCCCCAGTGTCTGTTGACATGTTAGTCGTCACGGTAGCTGTGAACATTCTATATGTTTAGTCCCCAGTGTCTGTTGACATGTTAGTCGTCACGGTAGCTGTGAACATTCTAAATGTTTAGTTCCCAGTGTCTGTTGACATGTTAGTCGTCACGGTAGCTGTGAACATTACATGTTTAGTCCCCAGTGTCTGTTGACATGTTAGTCGTCACGGTAGCTGTGAACATTCTAAATGTTTAGTCCCCAGTGTCTGTTGACATGTTAGTCGTCATGGTAGCTGTGAACATTACATGTTTAGTCCCCAGTGTCTGTTGACATGTTAGTCGTCACGGTAGCTGTGAACATTACATGTTTAGTCCCCAGTGTCTGTTGACATGTTAGTCGTCACGGTAGCTGTGAACATTCTAAATGTTTAGTCCCCAGTGCCTGTTGACATGTTAGTCGTCACGGTAGCTGTGAACATTCTATATGTTTAGTCCCCAGTGCCTGTTGACATGTTAGTCGTCATGGTAGCTGTGAACATTACATGTTTAGTCCCCAGTGCCTGTTGACATGTTAGTCGTCATGGTAGCTGGGAACATTCTAAATGTTTAGTCCCCAGTGTCTGTTGACATGTTAGTCGTCACGGTAGCTGGGAACATTCTAAATGTTTAGTCCCCAGTGTCTGTTGACATGTTAGTCGTCACGGTAGCTGGGAACATTCTATATGTTTAGTCCCCAGTGTCTGTTGACATGTTAGTCGTCATGGTAGCTGTGAACATTACATGTTTAGTCCCCAGTGTCTGTTGACATGTTAGTCGTCACGGTAGCTGCAAACATTAAATGTTTAGTCCCCAGTGTCTGTTGACATGTTGGTCGTCACGGTAGCTGTGAACATTACATGTTTAGTCCCCAGTGTCTGTTGACATGTTAGTCGTCACGGTAGCTGTGAACATTACATGTTTAGTCCCCAGTGTCTGTTGACATGTTAGTCGTCACGGTAGCTTCTACGGCACTAACCTGCTGAGCACCTTAGAGGCTCCGCCAAAACAACGTATTTGATTGGTTTGACGTGTTGGGAGGCGTGACTGATTTACACCGGGTTCCAACCGCTCTTTAACAGATTTCTGACATGTATCTTCCCAGGCATCCAGTTTTACAGAAGCCTGGTTCGCCACGAGGCTAGACGTGAGGTGTCCCCCAATAATATCTACCTTCTCCTGAAGTATGGACTCGTTCACTACAGATCTAGGATTAGTGGAGGAAGCTTTGGCTAGAGGACGTTGCCACCATAGTCCAACTCGAGGAAGTTTCCACCGTAGAACAAGTACACACTTTGGGAGGAAGAAACGGTAATTGGGACCTGCCAAGGTGCGTGTGTGCATGAGTGTATTACTGTATATATATATATATATATATATATATATATATATATATATATATATATATATATATATATATATCACTGTGAATGTGTGTTACCTGGTTGTTCTCCAGGTGTGTGTGTGTGTGTGTGTGTGTGTGTGTGTTAACTGGTTGTTCTCCAGGTGTGTGTGTGTGTTAACTGGTTGTTCTCCAGGTGTGTGTGTGTGTGTGTTAACTGGTTGTTCTCCAGGTGTGTGTGTGTGTGTGTGTGTGTGTGTTAACTGGTTGTTCTCCAGGTGTGTGTGTGTGTGTGTGTGTTAACTGGTTGTTCTCCAGGTGTGTGTGTGTGTGTGTGTTACCTGGTTGTTCTCCAGGTGTGTGTGTGTGTGTGTTACCTGGTTGTTCTCCAGGTGTGTGGCTCGCTGGGCGGGGGTCATGTTAGCCGTCTCATCTAGAAACTTCTTCAGAGCAGAGTCACCATCTGGCACAGAGACAGCGCTGTTACACACTGGTCTGGATCTGGCTTTCCTGCTACTAACTAAAACTACACACTGGCCGTGTCTGAATCAGCCCACTATTCTGAACGCAAGTATGGGTATTCGACATCCCCCCCTCCATCTTGGCTCCATGCAGGGCCAGTTTCTACTCACCATACTCTATGTGGGTGGGGTTGTTGGCGACTGCGTGCAGCAGAGCCACGGTGCCACAGGAGTTGACCACCGTCTGTTTCAGGAAGTAGAGGTCAGTACCCCCCGACACCTTCCCAGCCTGCTGCTGCCGGAACGACTCGTGCTGAAACACACGCCGTTATCATCAACATCATGCTACATCAGAGTCCCTCAAACACAGTCCTGGGACCCCAAGGGTGAGGTTTAGCGTCCTGGGACCCCAAGGGTGAGGTTTAGCGCCCCGGGACCCCAAGGGTGAGGTTTAGCGCCCCGGGACCCCAAGGGTGAGGTTTAGCGTCCCGGGACCCCAAGGGTGAGGTTTAGCGTCCCGGGACCCCAAGGGTGAGGTTTAGCGTCCCGGGACCCCAAGGGTGAGGTTTAGCGTCCCGGGACCCCAAGGGTGAGGTTTAGCGTCCCGGGACCCCAAGGGTGAGGTTTAGCGTCCCGGGACCCCAAGGGTGAGGTTTAGCGTCCCGGGACCCCAAGGGTGAGATTTAGCGTCCCGGGACCCCAAGGGTGAGGTTTAGCGTCCCGGGACCCCAAGGGTGAGGTTTAGCGTCCTGGGACCCCAAGGGCTGCACATTTTGGGTTTTGCCCCTAGTACCCCACAGCGGATTCAAATAATCAACTCAAACTACCAGAGAAACAAAACTCAAATGTGCATCACCTTGGAGACCCCAGAACAGAGTTTGGGAAATGCTGCTCCACATCACTGCACTACAAAACTCCAAAGCATCAATGAAGATATTGCTAGAGCAACGGTTACCTGTTGTGTCAGGGGGAAGAGCAGCATGAGGGCGCAGCTGGGAGAAGGTACTGAAGACACTCCCTCATCCTCCAGCCCCAACACATCCACGAAGCGCCAGCTACCACACACCCCCAGCCCACTGAGCACCTGCAACACACAGCGCAGTCAAACAGCACATTAACAGGAAGGTTTCCTATCAGTCTCTACAGACCACCTAGAACAGAGCTCAACATGCCAGATTAGACCAACCAGAACAGAGCTCAACATGCCAGATTAGACCAACCAGAACAGAGCTCAACATACCAGATTAGACCAGCCAGAACAGAGCTCAACATGCCAGATTAGACCAACCAGAACAGAGCTCAACATGCCAGATTAGACCAACCAGACCAGAGCTCAACATGCCAGATTAGACCAACCAGACCAGAGCTCAACATGCCAGATTAGACCAACCAGAACAGAGCTCAACATGCCAGATTAGACCAACCAGAACAGAGCTCAACATGCCAGATTAGACCAACCAGAACAGAGCTCAACATGCTAGACCAACCAGAACAGAGGTCAACATGCTAGATTAGACCATCTAGAACATAGTTCAACATGCCAGATTAAACCAACCAGAACAGAGCTCAACATGCCAGATTAGACCACCAGAACAGAGCTCAACATGCTAGATTAGACCAACCAGAACAGAGCTCAACATGCCAGATTAGACCAACCAGAACAGAGCTCAACATGCCAGATTAGACCAACCAGAACAGAGCTCAACATGCCAGATTAGACCAACCAGAACAGAGCTCAACATGCCAGATTAGACCAACCAGAACAGAGCTCAACATGCCAGATTAGACCAACCAGAACAGAGCTCAACATGCCAGATTAGACCAACCAGAACAGAGCTCAACATGCCAGATTAGACCAACCAGAACAGAGCTCAACATGCCAGATTAGACCAACCAGAACAGAGCTCAACATGCTAGACCAACCAGAACAGAGGTCAACATGCTAGATTAGACCATCTAGAACATAGTTCAACATGCCAGATTAAACCAACCAGAACAGAGCTCAACATGCCAGATTAGACCAACCAGAGCTCAACATGCCAGATTAGACCACCAGAACAGAGCTCAACATGCCAGATTAGACCAACCAGAACAGAGCTCAACATGCCAGATTAGACCAACCAGAACAGAGCTCAACATCCCAGATTAGACCAACCAGAACAGAGCTCAACATGCCAGATTAGACCAACCAGAACAGAGCTCAAAATGCCAGATTAGACCAACCAGAACAGAGCTCAACATGCCAGATTAGACCAACCAGAACAGAGCTCAACATGCCAGATTAGACCAACCAGACCATCTAGAACAGTGTGTCTGGAACTCACCCAGTCAATGACAACACTATACTCTGTCTATATACAGTAGAACGTAGGCCTAAAGCGTCAAGTTCCTCTGCGAACACATCACTGACAATCTGAAATGGTTCACCCTCACAGACAGTGTGGTGAAGAAGGCGCAACAGAGCCTCTTCAAGCTCAGGAGGTTGAAGAAATTTGGCTTGGCCCCTAAAACCCTAAAACGTTTACAGATGCACAATTGAGAGCATCCTGTCGGGCTGTATCACCACCTGGTACAGCAACTGCATGGCTCTCCAGAGGGTGATGAGGTCTGCACAACACATCACCAGGGGAAAACGACCTGCCCTCCAGGACACCTACACCACCCGATGTCACAGGAAGGCCATGAAGATCATCAAGGACAACAACCACCCGAGCCACTGCCTGTTCACCCCGCTATCATCCAGAAGGAGAGGTCAGTACAGGTGCATCAAAGCTGGGACCGAGAGATTGAAAAACAGCTTCTATCTCAAGGCCATCAGACTGTTAAATAGCCATTACTAGCCGGCTACCACCCGGTTACTCAACCCTGCACCTTAGAGGCTGCTGCACTATATACATAGACATGGAATTACTGGTCACTATAATAATGTTACTCAACCCTGCACCTTAGAGGCTGCTGCCCTCTATACATAGACATGGAACCACTGGCCACTTTAATGTTTACATACTGCTTTACTCATCTCATATGTACATACTGTATTCTGTTCTACTGTATTTTAGTCAATGCCACCCGACATTGCTCATCCTAATATTTAAATATTTCTTAATTTCATTTTACTTTTAGATGGGTGAATTGTTAGATACTTCTGCACTGTTGGATCTAGGAACACAAGCATCTCGCTACACCGGCAATAACATCTGCTAAAATGTGACCAATAACATCTGCTAAAATGTGACCAATAACATCTGCTAAAATGTGACCAATAACATCTGCTAAATATGTGTATGTGACCAATAAAATGTGATTTACAGAGCAGTTAAATGTCCTCAGAAGAGAGGGTAGAACTCGGAGATGGTTTGTTGAGGCCGACTTGAAACTCCATGGTAATGGAGACTAAATGTCCATGATGACTCGGCAGAACAGGCCTCATACATCAATAATATTATAATCACTACGCAAATCTTCGCTGTTCTAACGTCTTTATCAGTACATTAATACCGCACGGCTGCCTGTCCCAAATGAATAGCGATTAACTTCAAATCAGACCCAGAGACAAGTTGATCTTTAGTCTCCCTCTCCATCCTTCCATCAGACCACACCCTGTATCCTAGACACCGGGTGGGGCACCAGGCGCAGCGTGGCAGAGATGCTACCGGGGAGACGCACGGTAGTCTACTAGGGCTAGGCTATGTTCTAACGGCAGTTT
This sequence comes from Salvelinus namaycush, assembly GCF_016432855.1. Lineage (NCBI taxonomy): Eukaryota > Metazoa > Chordata > Actinopteri > Salmoniformes > Salmonidae > Salvelinus > Salvelinus namaycush. The sequence continues at coordinate 40,357 of NW_024058549.1, forward strand.
CATCTTGTGTACCTCTGTCGGCGCTGCCGTTCAGATGATAATCTGATCATAACGTCTATCTCTTAACTCCAGACCGAGCCAGGTCCATAACAACCCACCTGTTGGTTACAATGTCCTGCTGTCTGGTTGTAACGTCACATACACACACCTGTCATCATTTCGGTTATGACTCAGCGATATTAAATACACACCTTGTTCAGCATCTGAAACACAGACACAAAGAGAAAGGGATGAGACATCATTTAGACAGACAATGAGAGACCGTTAGAACCGAGCAGGTGCGTTATTTTAAGTCTCAGTCTTATGACAGACGTATTAAAGCATTCATTATGATGATTCTCTACCTCCGGGTTGATCTCCATCGGTTGCCACTCCATCCTGTTCGGTAAGGTTCGGTCCCGTATGTCGGTCTGTTGTCAAATCTGCTCTGCTGCAACCAGCTGCTGAGTTTGGGCGATATGATCACACCGCGACGGTTCACCCGCTTCATATGCTGCCAGTCATATTCCATTGTGCCGTACGGCGGGGGGTGGACGAGAACCGGAGAAAAAGCCAATAGATCCTCCCGTAGCCTCGCGTCGTTTGTAAACAAGACAATAGATATTACAGTGAAGTATTGGAGGTGGGGTGAGAGAGAGAGGTGTGTGTGTGAGGTGTTCTGTGTAGTTAGTTTTAACGAACAGTCTAGAAGGTGGACTGGTCCAAGCCCGACACAACAGTGGACGCTTCAGTAGCGCAGCGGAGAGTCTGGTGGGTAATGGGCACGTTCGAGTAGATCACTTTTGTCAGATGGTCAAGTCTTTCGTATGTTGCGTTAGGGGGGATAGAAATGGACCCGACTTGTGCCTACACGATGGCCGTGTTCGAGATCATCAACACGACTGTCGACTGACTGATCTACAAATCACTTTACATCATAAATTATGACTCATTGTTTGTAGATCAGTCAGTCACAACGTACCCATGATACATTGCGTTTTTTGATCCTCTCGAACACAGCCGTTCGCTGCATGAACTTGATAAAAATCACGTGATCGAAAGTCATGATGTTTTGACTGAAGACAACGGCAAAATTCTGTAGTTGCTCTTTACCATAGAGCATGAAAAAGGTTGTATTAGCTTGGGCAGCCCCATTGAGGGCTTCCACCATTTAAATGTAGCCAACAGAGGAGGCTGGTGGGAGGAGCTATAGGAGGATGGCTGGAATGGAATTAATGGAAGAGAGGCAAACAAATCAAATCAAATCAAATTGTATTTGTCACATGCGCCGAATACAACACCTTAATTACAAGCCCCTACCGGGGTACCGGTACAGTGTCAATGTGGAGGCTATATACAGGGGGGTATCGGTACAGAGTCAATGTGGAGGCTATATACAGGGGGTACCGGTACAGAGTCAATGTGGAGGCTATATACAGGGGGTACCGGTACAGAGTCAATGTGGAGGCTATATACAGGGGGTACCGGTACAGAGTCAATGTGGAGGCTATATACAGGGTGTACCGGTACAGAGTCAATGTGGAGACTATATACAGGGTGTTACGGTACAGAGTCAATGTGGAGGCTATATACAGGGGGTACCGGTACAGAGTCAATGTGGAGGCTATATACAGGGGGTATCGGTACAGAGTCAATGTGGAGGCTATATACAGGGGGTACCGGTACAGAGTCAATGTGGAGGCTATATACAGGGGGTACCGGTACAGAGTCAATGTGGAGGCTATATACAGGGGGTACCGGTACAGAGTCAATGTGGAGGCTATATACAGGGGGTACTGGTACAGAGTCAATGTGGAGTCTATATACAGGGGGTACCGGTACAGAGTCAATGTGGAGGCTATATACAGGGGGCACCGGTACAGAGTCAATGTGGAGGCTATATACAGGGGGTACCGGTACAGAGTCAATGTGGAGGCTATATACAGGGGGTACCAGTACAGAGTCAATGTGGAGGCAATATACAGGGGGTACCGGTACAGAGTCAATGTGGAGACTATATACAGGGTATTACGGTACAGAGTCAATGAGGAGGCTATATACAGGGGGTACTGGTACAGAGTCAATGTGGAGACTATATACAGGGGGTACCGGTACAGAGTCAATGTGGAGACTATATACAGGGTATTATGGTACAGAGTCAATGAGGAGGCTATATGCAGGGGGTACCGGTACAGAGTCAATGTGGAGGCTATATACAGGGGATACCGGTACAGAGTCAATGTGGAGGCTATATACAGGGGGTACCGGTACAGAGTCAATGTGGAGGCTATATACAGGGGGTACCGGTACAGAGTCAATGTGGAGGCTATATACAGGGGGTACCGGTACAGAGTCAGTGTGGAGGCTATATACAGGGGGTACCTGTACAGAGTCAATGTGGAGGCTATATACAGGGGGTACCGGTACAGAGTCAATGTGGAGGCTATATACAGGGGGTATCGGTACAGAGTCAATGTGGAGGCTATATACAGGGGGTACCGGTACAGAGTCAATGTGGAGGCTATATACAGGGGGTACCGGTACAGAGTCAATGTGGAGGCTATATACAGGGGGTACCGGTACAGAGTCAATGTGGAGGCTATATACAGGGGGTACCGGTACAGAGTCAATGTGGAGGCTATATACAGGGGGTACCGGTACAGAGTCAATGTGGAGGCTATATACAGGGGGCACCGGTACAGAGTCAATGTGGAGGCTATATACAGGGGGTACCGGTACAGAGTCAATGTGGAGGCTATATACAGGGGGTACCAGTACAGAGTCAATGTGGAGGCAATATACAGGGGGTACCGGTACAGAGTCAATGTGGAGACTATATACAGGGTATTACGGTACAGAGTCAATGAGGAGGCTATATACAGGGGGTACTGGTACAGAGTCAATGTGGAGACTATATACAGGGGGTACCGGTACAGAGTCAATGTGGAGACTATATACAGGGTATTACGGTACAGAGTCAATGAGGAGGCTATATGCAGGGGGTACCGGTACAGAGTCAATGTGGAGGCTATATACAGGGGATACCGGTACAGAGTCAATGTGGAGGCTATATACAGGGGGTACCGGTACAGAGTCAATGTGGAGACTATATACAGGGGGTACCGGTACAGAGTCAATGTGGAGGCTATATACAGGGGGTACCGGTACAGAGTCAATGTGGAGGCTATATACAGGGGGTACCGGTACAGAGTCAATGTGGAGGCTATATACAGGGGGTACCAGTACAGAGTCAGTGTGGAGGCTATATACAGGGGGTACCTGTACAGAGTCAATGTGGAGGCTATATACAGGGGGTACCGGTACAGAGTCAATGTGGAGGCTATATACAGGGGGTACCTGTACAGAGTCAATGTGGAGGCTATATACAGGGGGTACCTGTACAGAGTCAATGTGGAGGCTATATACAGGGGGTACCGGTACAGAGTCACTGTGGAGGCTATATACAGGGGGTACCGGTACAGAGTCAATGTGGAGGCTATATACAGGGGGTACCGGTACAGAGTCAATGTGGAGGCTATATACACGGGGTACCTGTACAGAGTCAATGTGGAGGCTATATACAGGGGGTACCGGTACAGAGTCAATGTGGAGGCTATATACAGGGGGTACCTGTACAGAGTCAATGTGGAGGCTATATACAGGGGGTACCGGTACAGAGTCAATGTGGAGGCTATATACAGGGGGTACCGGTACAGAGTCAATGTGGAGGCTATATACAGGGGGTACCGGTACAGAGTCAATGTGGAGGCTATATACACGGGGTACCTGTACAGAGTCAATGTGGAGGCTATATACAGGGGGTACCGGTACAGAGTCAATGTGGAGGCTATATACAGGGGGTACCTGTACAGAGTCAATGTGGAGGCTATATACAGGGGGTACCGGTACAGAGTCAATGTGGAGGCTATATACACGGGGTACCTGTACAGAGTCAGTGTGGAGACTATATACAGGGGGGGTACCAGTACAGAGTCAATGTGGAGGCTATATACAGGGTATTACGGTACAGAGTCAATGTGGAGGCTATATACAGGGTCTTACGGTACAGAGTCAATGTGGAGGCTATATACAGGGTCTTACGGTACAGAGTCAATGTGGAGGCTATATACAGGGGGTACCAGTACAGAGTCAATGTGGAGGCTATATACAGGGGGTACCGGTACAGAGCCAATGTGGAGGCTATATACAGGGGGTACCGGTACAGAGTCAATGTGGAGGCTCTATACAGGGGGTACCGGTACCGAGTCAGTGTGGAGGCTCTATACAGGGGGTACCGGTACAGAGTCAACGTGGAGGCTATATACAGGGGGTACCGGTACAGAGTCAATGTGGAGGCTATATACAGGGGGTACCGGTACAGAGTCAATGTGGAGGCTATATACAGGGGGTACCGGTACAGAGTCAATGTGGAGGCTATATACAGGGGGTACCGGTACAGAGTCAATGTGGAGGCTATATACAGGGGGTACCGGTACAGAGTCAATGTGGAGGCTATATACAGGGGGTACCGGTACAGAGTCAATGTGGAGGCTATATACAGGGGGTACCGGTACAGAGTCAATGTGGAGGCTATATACAGGGGGGTACCGGTACAGAGTCAATGTGGAGACTATATACAGGGGGTACCGGTACAGAGTCAACGTGGAGGCTATATACAGGGGGTACCGGTACAGAGTCAATGTGGAGGCTATATACAGGGGGTACCGGTACAGAGTCAATGTGGAGGCTATATACAGGGGGTACCGGTACAGAGTCAATGTGGAGGCTATATACAGGGGGTACCGGTACAGAGTCAATGTGGAGGCTATATACAGGGGGTACCGGTACAGAGTCAATGTGCGGGGGCACCGGTTAGTCAAGGTTATTGAGGTAATATGTACATGTAGGTAGGTTATTAAAGTGACTAATCATAGATAATAACAGAGAGTACCGGTACAGAGTCAATGTGCGGGGGCACCAGTTAGTTAGTAAGGTGACTTATGAATAGATAACAGAGTAGCAGCAGCGTAAAGGGGGGGCAATGCAAATAGTCTGGGTAGTCATTTGATTAGATGTTCAGGAGTCTTATGGCTTGGGGGTAGAAGCTGTTCAGAAGCCTCTTGGACCTAGACTTGGCGCTCCGGTACCGCTTGCTGTGCGGTAGCAGAGAGAACAGTCTATGACTGGGGTGGCTGGGGTCTTTGACCATTTTTAGGGCTTTCCTCTGACACCGCCTGGTATAGAGGTCCTGGATTGCAGGAAGTTTGGCCCCAGTGATGTATTGGGCCATACACACTACCCTCTGTCGCGCCTTGCAGTTGCCATGATACCAGGCAGTGATGCAACCAGTCAGGATGCTCTCGATGGTGCAGCTGTAGAAACTTTTACGGATCTGAGGATCAATGCCAAATCTGTTCAGGTCCTCATCAAAGTCGAAACATGTGGTTTCCATTAGTTTGATGTTTGATACCGAGCCATTTTTTATTTTCCATTATATGGATGGAATGTCTACAGCTGCACCATCGATGGTGCATCACCTGCACTGTGGGAGGCTCTATCGTCAGCCAATCATCACCTGCACTGTGGGAGGCTCTATCGTCAGCCAATCATCACCTGCACTGTGGGAGGCTCTATCGTCAGCCAATCATCACCTGCACTGTGGGAGGCTCTATCGTCAGCCAATCATCACCTGCACTGTGGGAGGCTCTATCGTTAACCAATCATCACCTGCATTGTTGGAGGCTCTATCATCAACCAATCAGCACCTGCATTGTTGGAGGCTCTATCATCAACCAATCAGCACCTGCATTGTTGGAGGCTCTATCATCAACCAATCAGCACCTGCATTGTTGGAGGCTCTATCATCAACCAATCAGCACCTGCTCTATCATCAACCAATCAGCACCTGCATTGTTGGAGGCTCTATCATCAACGAATCATCACCTGCATTGTTGGAGGCTCTATCGTCAACCAATCAGCACCTGCTCTATCGTCAACCAATCAGCACCTGCTTTGTTGGAGGCTCTATCATCAACCAATCATCACCTGCATTGTTGGAGGCTCTATCGTCAACCAATCATCACCTGCATTGTTGGAGGCTCTATCGTCAACCAATCATCACCTGCATTGTTGGAGGCTCTATCATCAACCAATCATCACCTGCATTGTTGGAGGCTCTATCATCAACCAATCATCACCTGCATTGTTGGAGGCTCTATCATCAACCAATCATCACCTGCATTGTTGGAGGCTCTATCGTCAACCAATCAGCACCTGCATTGTTGGAGGCTCTATCGTCAACCAATCATTACGGTGTTTTTGTTTGACCCACGCGAACGTGATCAAAGACATGAAACAGGAAACAACTTGGCCATGATTCATCTAGTGGATATGAACAGTACTAAATGATTCATCCAGTGGATATGAACAGTACTAAATGATTCATCTAGTGGATATGAACAGTACTAAATGATTCATGCGGTGGATATGAACAGTACTAAATGATTCATCCAGTGGATATGAACAGTACTAAATGATTCATCCAGTGGATATGAACAGTACTAAATGATTCATCCGGTGGATATGAACAGTACTAAATGATTCATCCAGTGGATATGAACAGTACTAAATGATTAATCTAGTGGATATGAACAGTACAAAATGATTCATCTAGTGGATATGAACAGTACTAAATGATTCATCTAGTGGATATGAACAGTACAAAATGATTCATCTAGTGGATATGAACAGTACAAAATGATTCATCTAGTGGATATGAACAGTACAAAATGATTAATCCAGTGGATATGAACAGTACTAAATGATTCATCCGGTGGATATGAACAGTACTATATGATTCATCTAGTGGATATGAACAGTACAAAATGATTCATCCAGTGGATATGAACAGTACAAAATGATTCATCTGGTGGATATGAACAGTACAAAATGATTCATCTAGTGGATATGAACAGTACTAAATGATTCACCCGGTGGATATGAACAGTACTATATGATTCATCTAGTGGATATGAACAGTACAAAATGATTCATCCAGTGGATATGAACAGTACAAAATGATTCATCTGGTGGATATGAACAGTACTAAATGATTCACCCGGTGGATATGAACAGTACAAAATGATTCATCCAGTGGATATGAACAGTACTAAATTATTCATCTAGTGGATATGAACAGTACAAAATTATTCATCTAGTGGATATGAACAGTACTAAATGATTCATCTAGTGGATATGAACAGCACAAAATGATTCATCTAGTGGATATGAACAGTACAAAATTATTCATCCAGTGGATATGAACAGTACAAAATGATTCATCCAGTGGATATGAACAGTACTAAATGATTCATCCAGTGGATATGAACAGTAGAAAATGATTCATCCAGTGGATATGAACAGTACAAAATGATTCATCCAGTGGATATGAACAGTACTAAATGATTCATCCAGTGGATATGAACAGTACAAAATGATTCATCCAGTGGATATGAACAGTACAAAATGATTCATCTAGTGGATATGAACAGTACAAAATGATTCATCTAGTGGATATGAACAGTACAAAATGATTCATCCAGTGGATATGAACAGTACAAAATGATTCATCCAGTGGATATGAACAGTACAAAATGATTCATCTAGTGGATATGAACAGTACTAAATGATTCACCCGGTGGATATGAACAGTACTATATGATTCATCTAGTGGATATGAACAGTACAAAATGATTCATCCAGTGGATATGAACAGTACAAAATGATTCATCTGGTGGATATGAACAGTACTAAATGATTCACCCGGTGGATATGAACAGTACAAAATGATTCATCCAGTGGATATGAACATCTAGTGGATATGAACAGTACTAAATGATTCACCCGGTGGATATGAACAGTACAAAATGATTCATCCAGTGGATATGAACAGTACAAAATGATTCATCTAGTGGATATGAACAGTGCAAAATGATTCATCTAGTGGATATGAACAGTACTAAATGATTCATCCGGTGGATATGAACAGTACTAAATGATTCATCTAGTGGATATGAACAGTGCAAAATGATTCATCTAGTGGATATGAACAGTACAAAATGATTCATCTAGTGGATATGAACAGTACAAAATGATTCATCTAGTGGATATGAACAGTACAAAATGATTCATCTAGTGGATATGAACAGTACAAAATGATTAATCTAGTGGATATGAACAGTACAAAATGATTCATCTAGTGGATATGAACAGTACAAAATGATTCATCTAGTGGATATGAACAGTACAAAATGATTCATCTAGTGGATATGAACAGTACAAAATGATTCATCTAGTGGATATGAACAGTACTAAATGAACAGTACTATATGATTCATCTAGTGGATATGAACAGTACTAAATGATTCATCCGGTGGATATGAACAGTACAAAATGATTCATCTAGTGGATATGAACAGTACAAAATGATTCATCTAGTGGATATGAACAGTACAAAATGATTAATCTAGTGGATATGAACAGTACAAAATGATTCATCCAGTGGATATGAACAGTACTAAATGATTCATCCGGTGGATATGAACAGTACTATATGATTCATCTAGTGGATATGAACAGTACAAAATGATTCATCCAGTGGATATGAACAGTACAAAATGATTCATCCAGTGGATATGAACAGTACTAAATGATTCATCCGGTGGATATGAACAGTACTATATGATTCATCTAGTGGATATGAACAGTACTAAATGATTCATCCGGTGGATATGAACAGTACTATATGATTCATCTAGTGGATATGAACAGTACAAAATGATTCATCTAGTGGATATGAACAGTACAAAATGATTCATCTAGTGGATATGAACAGTACTAAATGATTCATCTAGTGGATATGAACAGTACAAAATGATTCATCTAATGGATATGAACAGTACTAAATGATTCATCTAGTGGATATGAACCGTACAAAATGATTCATCTGGTGGATATGAACAGTACAAAATGATTCATCTAGTGGATATGAACAGTACAAAATGATTCATCCAGTGGATATGAACAGTACAAAATGATTCATCCAGTGGATTTGAACAGTACTAAATGATTCATCCGGTGGATATGAACAGTACTATATGATTCATCTAGTGGATATGAACAGTACAAAATGATTCACCCAGTGGATATGAACAGTACAAAATGATTCATCTGGTGGATATGAACAGTACTAAATGATTCATCCAGTGGATATGAACAGTACAAAATGATTCATCTGGTGGATATGAACAGTACTAAATGATTCATCTAGTGGATATGAACAGTACTAAATGATTCACCCGGTGGATATGAACAGTACAAAATGATTCATCCAGTGGATATGAACAGTACAAAATGATTCATCTAGTGGATATGAACAGTGCAAAATGATTCATCTAGTGGATATGAACAGTACTAAATGATTCATCCGGTGGATATGAACAGTACTATATGATTCATCTAGTGGATATGAACAGTACAAAATGATTCATCCAGTGGATATGAACAGTACTAAATGATTCATCTAGTGGATATGAACAGTGCAAAATGATTCATCTAGTGGATATGAACAGTACTATATGATTCATCTAGTGGATATGAACAGTACTAAATGATTCATCTAGTGGATATGAACAGTACAAAATGATTCATCTAGTGGATATGAACAGTACAAAATGATTCATCTAGTGGATATGAACAGTACTAAATGATTCATCTAGTGGATATGAACAGTACAAAATGATTCATCTAATGGATATGAACAGTACTAAATGATTCATCTAGTGGATATGAACCGTACAAAATGATTCATCTGGTGGATATGAACAGTACAAAATGATTCATCTAGTGGATATGAACAGTACAAAATGATTCATCCAGTGAATATGAACAGTACAAAATGATTCATCCAGTGGATATGAACAGTACTAAATGATTCATCCGGTGGATATGAACAGTACTATATGATTCATCTAGTGGATATGAACAGTACAAAATGATTCATCCAGTGGATATGAACAGTACAAAATGATTCATCTGGTGGATATGAACAGTACTAAATGATTCATCCAGTGGATATGAACAGTACAAAATGATTCATCTGGTGGATATGAACAGTACAAAATGATTCATCTAGTGGATATGAACAGTACTAAATGATTCACCCGGTGGATATGAACAGTACAAAATGATTCATCCAGTGGATATGAACAGTACAAAATGATTCATCTAGTGGATATGAACAGTGCAAAATGATTCATCTAGTGGATATGAACAGTACTAAATGATTCATCCGGTGGATATGAACAGTACTATATGATTCATCTAGTGGATATGAACAGTACAAAATGATTCATCCAGTGGATATGAACAGTACTAAATGATTCATCTAGTGGATATGAACAGTACTAAATTATTCATCTAGTGGATATGAACAGTGCAAAATGATTCATCTAGTGGATATGAACAGTACTATATGATTCATCTAGTGGATATGAACAGTACAAAATGATTCATCTAGTGGATATGAACAGTACAAAATGATTCTTCTAGTGGATATGAACAGTACTAAATGATTCACCCGGTGGATATGAACAGTACAAAATGATTCATCCAGTGGATATGAACAGTACAAAATGATTCATCTTGTGGATATGAACAGTGCAAAATGATTCATCTAGTGGATATGAACAGTACTAAATGATTCATCCGGTGGATATGAACAGTACTATATGATTCATCTAGTGGATATGAACAGTACAAAATGATTCATCCAGTGGATATGAACAGTACTAAATGATTCATCTAGTGGATATGAACAGTACAAAATGATTCATCTAATGGATATGAACAGTACTAAATGATTCATCTAGTGGATATGAACCGTACAAAATGATTCATCTGGTAGATATGAACAGTACAAAATGATTCATCTAGTGGATATGAACAGTACAAAATGATTCATCCAGTGAATATGAACAGTACAAAATGATTCATCCAGTGGATATGAACAGTACTAAATGATTCATCCGGTGGATATGAACAGTACTATATGATTCATCTAGTGGATATGAACAGTACAAAATGATTCATCCAGTGGATATGAACAGTACAAAATGATTCATCTGGTGGATATGAACAGTACTAAATGATTCATCCGGTGGATATGAACAGTACTAAATGATTCATCTAGTGGATATGAACAGTGCAAAATGATTCATCTAGTGGATATGAACAGTACAAAATGATTCATCTAGTGGATATGAACAGTACAAAATGATTCATCTAGTGGATATGAACAGTACTAAATGATTCATCTAGTGGATATGAACAGTACAAAATGATTCATCTAGTGGATATGAACAGTACAAAATGATTAATCTAGTGGATATGAACAGTACAAAATGATTCATCTAGTGGATATGAACAGTACTAAATGATTCATCCAGTGGATATGAACAGTACTAAATGATTCATCCGGTGGATATGAACAGTACTATATGATTCATCTAGTGGATATGAACAGTACAAAATGATTCATCCAGTGGATATGAACAGTACAAAATGATTCATCAGTGATATGAACAGTACTAAATGATTCATCCGGTGGATATGAACAGTACAATATGATTCATCAGTGATATGAACAGTACTAAATGATTCATCCGGTGGATATGAACAGTACTATATGATTCATCTAGTGGATATGAACAGTACAAAATGATTCATCCAGTGGATATGAACAGTACAAAAATGATTCATCCAGTGGATATGAACAGTACTAAATGATTCATCGGTGGATATGAACAGTACTATATGACATCTAGTGGATATGAACAGTACAAAATGATTCATCCAGTGGATATGAACAGTACAAAATGATTCATCTGGTGGATATGAACAGTACAAAATGATTATTCATCTAGGGATATGAACAGTACAAAATGATTCATCTAGTGGATATGAACAGTACTAAATGATTCATCTAGTGGATATGAACAGTACAAAATGATTCATCTAGTGGATATGAACAGTACAAAATGATTCATCAGTGGATATGA
>NW_024058550.1:2500-5000 GCF_016432855.1 Salvelinus namaycush
GCCAGGGGCTAAGAGCTGGGGATAGGGGCTAGGGGTTTGGGGCTAAGAGCTGGGACCACGAGCTAGGGGGCTAAGAGCTGGGGTGAGGGGCTAGGTATAGGGGCTAGGTGAAGGGGCTAGGTGTAAGGGCTAGGGGGCTGGGGGTAAGACCTGGGGCTAGGGGCTAGGTGTAGGAGCTAGGGGGGCTAAGAGCTGGGGCTAGGGGCTAGGTGTAGGAGCTAGGGGGCTGGGGCTAGGTGTATTGGCTAGAGGGCTGGGTAAGAGCTGGGGCTAGGTCTAGGGGCTATGGGGCTGGGGCTAAGAGCTGGGGCTAGGTGTAGGGGCTAGGTGTAGGGGCCAGGTGTAGGGGTAGGTGTAGGGGCCAGGTGTAAGGGCTAGGTGTAGGGGCTAGGTGTAGGGATAGGTGTAGGGATAGGTGTAGGGGCTAGGTGTAGGGGCTAGGTGTAGGGGCCAGGTGTAGGGGCTAGGTGTAGGGGCCAGGTGTAGGGCTAGGTGTAGGGGCTAGGTGTAGGGGCCAGGTGTAGGGGCTAGGTGTAGGGGCTAGGTGTAGGGCTAGGTGTAGGGGCTAGGTGTAGGGGCCAGGTGTAGGGGCTAGATGTAGGGGCCAGGTGTAGGGGCTAGGTGTAGGGGCTAGGGGTGGACTTAGAACTATGAAGAAAAGAGGGGAGGAGGGAGAGGAGAGAAGGGAGGAGGGAGGTGGGAGGAGGGGGATGAGATAGGAGAGAAGGGAGAGGAGAGAAAATGGAGGAGGGAGAGGAGAGAAGGGAGGTGGGAGGAGGGGGATGAGAGAGGAGAGAAGGGAGAGGAGAGAAAATGGAGGAGGGAGAGGAGAGAAGGGAGGATGGAGAGTACAGAAGGGAGGAGAGAGAGGAGATAACTTTCAACTGCTACAAACACACCAGCCTAACTTCAGTAGGTGCTGAGACGAAGTTCATGTCACGTACCTATGCCCCTGAGTCAGAGTGAATACCTGTCTGTAAGTGTGTATCATTTGCATACAGTGTGATGAAACTGTCTGACTCTTGGCTGTCGTGGTTTGTAAAAAGCTACTCCTCCCTCTATCACTCCCTCTCCCTATAACATAAAGTCTGAGATAAAGGAGAGATGTCTGTTTTGATGGCAGGGTTCATTGAGAGAGGGAAGCTTGCTACTGTACAGCACAGCCTGAGCCTCCTCTCTCTCTCTCTCTCTCTCTCTCTCTCTCTCTCTCTCTCTCTCTCTCTCTCTCTCTCTCTCTCGCCTTCTATCTCTTTCTCTCTTCAGGTTGTTAAAAAGTGAGTCATGAATCTTTATTATCCTAGAGATTGTATATGGGCTGGTTTTGCTTACATCACAAGATTACCAATTAGAATCTTAAAATTAAAATCCTTTTTCATGTAGTGGCTATTCTTCTTCTTTAAGAAAACAAGTTTCTCTTGTTAAGAAACATGTGTTCTTGTAAAAAATACACACATAAATATATGAAATACTAGCAGTGAGCTTGGATGACATTAAAAAGCATTTAGTGAAGTAATCTAAGATCCACTTGTTTTAGTTGATGAAACCTCATGACTCCTCAACACAACATGAGTGGCTCTTCTACACTCTAGTGTTTTAGTTTAAACCTCATGACTCCTCAACACAACATGAGTGGCTCTTCTACACTCTAGTGTTTTAGTTTAAACCTCATGACTCCTCAACACAACATGAGTGGCTCTTCTACACTCTAGTGTTTTAGTTTAAACCTCATGACTCCTCAACACAACATGATTGGCTCTTCTACACTCTAGTGTTTTAGTTTAAACCTCATGACTCCTCAACACAACATGAGTGGCTCTTCTACACTCTAGTGTTTTAGTTTAAACCTCATGACTCCTCAACACAACATGAGTGGCTCTTCTACACTCTAGTGTTTTAGTTTAAACCTCATGACTCCTCAACACAACATGAGTGGCTCTTCTACACTCTAGTGTTTTAGTTTAAACCTCATGACTCCTCAACACAACATGAGTGGCTCTTCTACACTCTAGTGTTTCAGTTTAAACCTCATGACTCCTCAACACAACATGAGTGGCTCTTCTACACTCTAGTGTTTTAGTTTAAACCTCATGACTCCTCAACACAACATGAGTGGCTCTTCTACACTCTAGTGTTTCAGTTTAAACCTCATGACTCCTCAACACAACATGAGTGGCTCTTCTACACTCTAGTGTTTTAGTTTAAACCTCATGACTCCTCAACACAACATGAGTGGCTCTTCTACACTCTAGGGTTTCAGTTTAAACCTCATGACTCCTCAACACAACATGAGTGGCTCTTCTACACTCTAGTGTTTTAGTTTAAACCTCATGACTCCTCAACACAACATGAGTGGCTCTTCTACACTCTAGGGTTTCAGTTTAAACCTCATGACTCCTCAACACAACATGAGTGGCTCTTCTACACTCTAGTGTTTTAGTTTAAACCTCATGACTCCTCAACACAACATGAGTGGCTCTTCTACACTCTAGTGTTTTAGTTT
>NW_024058550.1:7500-15000 GCF_016432855.1 Salvelinus namaycush
TCTCTCTCTCTCTCTCTCTCTCTCTCTCTCTCTCTCTCTCTCTCTCTCTCTCCCTCTGTCTCTCTCTCTCTCTCTCTCTCGCTCTCTCTCTCTGTCTCTCTCTCTCTCCCCTCCTTCTCTTCTGCTCTCTATGTCCCTCTCTCTCTCTCCCCTCCTTCTCTTCTGCTCTCTATGTCCCTCTCTCTCTCTCTCTCTCCCCCCTCCTTCTCTATGTCTCTCTCTCTCCGACTGAAGTGAGTCAGATCTTCTCTCCTCTGATCCCATTCTCTCTGGCTCCAAGGCTTTTGTGTGTTTGTAAGTATGTTCTCAGAGCATAGGAAGTGGTATTGGGGGTAAAACACAAGTTACACCCCCCGCCTCCCTGCTCTATTAACATTATCCCATGTTTCCATCATTTCAGACTGATCGTATTAACTGGACAGACAGAACTGGGTCTAGATTACAAATCCTCATCATTTATGGATGAATGAAATGAATGCTTAGACGTGAAGTTGCCCAAACTCTCTCAATATTTGACTACAAGCATTTCAAATGACTCCCTATTCTCCATGTATAGCGGGTTCACTGTGCACTATATAGAGAGTGCGTGTGTGTTTGTTTGTTTGTTTGTGTGTATAGTTGAAGTCTGAAGTTTACATACACTTAGGTTGGAGTCATTAAAACTCGTTTTTCAACCACTCCACAAATTTCTTGTTAACAAACTATAGTTTTGGCAAGTAGATACAAAAGTTTCTATATCCACAGTTAAACGAGTCCTATATCGACATAACCTGAAAGGCCACTCAGCAAGGAAGAAGCCACTGGTCCAAAACCGCCATAAAAAAGCCAGACTACGGTTTACGACTGCACATGGGGACAAAGATCGTACTTTTTGGAGAAATGGCCTCTGGTCTGATTAAACAAAAATAGAACTGTTTGGCCATAATGACCATCGTTATGTTTGGAGGAAAAAGGGGGAAACTGCAAGCCGAAGAACACCATCCCAACCGTGAAGCACGAGGGTGGCAGCATCATGTTGTGGGGGTGCTTAGCTGCAGGAGGGACTGGTGCACTTCACAAAATAGATGGCATCATGAGGATGGAAAATTATGTGTATATATTGAAGCAACATCTCAAGACATAAGTCAGGAAGTTAAAGTTTGGTCACAAATGGGTCATCCAAATGGACAATGACCCCAAACATACTTCCAAAGTTGTGGCAAAATGGCTTCTGGACAACAAAGTCAAGATATTGGAGTGGCCATCACAAAGCCCTGACCTCAATCCTTTAGAACATTTGTGGGCAGAACTGAAAAAGCGTGTGCGAGCAAGGAGGCCTACAAACCTGACTCAGTTACACCAGCACCAGGTCCAAAATTCACCCAAATTATTGTAGGAAGCTTGTGGAAGGCTACCCAAAATGTTTGACCCAAGTAAAAAAATTAAAGGCAATGCTACCAAATACTAATTCAGTGTATGTAAACTTCTGTCCCACTGGGAATGTGGTGAAAGAAATAAAAGCTGAAATAAATCATTCTCTCTACTATTATTCTGACATTTCACATTCTTAAAATAAAGTGGTGATCCCAACTGACCTAAAACAGGGAATTTTTACTCTATCAGGAATTGTGAAAAACTGAGTCTAAATGTATTTGGCTAAGGTGTATGTAAACTTCCGACTTCAACTGTATAGCCAGTAAAATAGCATACTGCATGTGTAGGTGTGTGATTGTGTGTGTGTGTGTGTGTGTGTGTGTGTGTGTGTGTGTGTGTGTGTGTGTGTGTGTGTGTGTGTGTGTGTGTGTGTGTGTGTGTGTGTGTGTGTGTGTGTGTGTGTGTGTATGCAGCCAGGTTGTTCAAGATTCACTTCGAAATTGGACGTCGGTCCATGTTCCGAGGACATCACGAGATCCCTTTAAACCCCCTAAGGTCTAAGGGCCCGGGGTTGGGTTTCTACTAAGATAACATATGTCATTGTTTTAAGATGGTCATACCAAGGATCATTTAGCTATTCAATGTTTTACTTTAGGTCCCTTGTAAGTATAAAAAATGATGAAACATTTAATTTGGCCATGCTGCTATTCTCCCATAGAAATGCATTGAATAACATATTCATACAATGCAAAACAGTCCAAAAATCTATTTAAAGGAAGTATGTTTTGAAGTATCTGTCCTATATCTGAGAGATATAAGAAAGGTCAGGAAATTATTATTATTATTTTTCTTACCCATATTTAACCCCTTTTTTGGCACTACAGTACTTTCATATACACTAAGTGGCCAGTTTATTAGGTACACCCATCTAGTACCAGGTCAGACTCCTCTTTGCCTCCAGAACAGCTTGAATTCTTCAGGGCACGGATTCTACAAGTTGTGGTGTTGCTCAATTGCTCAAACATTGCTCAATTGGTGTCACGATCGTCGTAACGTTGAAGAGAGGAGGACCAAAGCGCAGCGTGGTTTGAATACATCTTCTATTTTTAATGGAGACGAAAAACGAAGAACACTTGACAAACTAATACAAAACAATAAACGACGAACGTGAAGCTAATCAAAACAATGTGCTAACATGCAACATAGACATAGACAATAACCCACGAACTACCCAATGAATATGGCTGCCTAAATATGGTTCCCAATCAGAGACAACGATAGACAGCTGTCTCTAATTGAGAACCAATCTAGGCAACCATAGACATACATACACCTAGACTAGACACTGCCCCATAAACATACAAAAAACCCTAGACAATACAAAACACATACATCCCCCATGTCATACCCTGACCTAACTAAAATAATAAAGAAAACAAAGATAACTAAGGCCAGGGCGTGACAATTGGTATCAAGTGACCTAACCTGTGCCAGGAAATCATTCCCCGCACCATTACATCACCGCTACCAGCCGGTACTGTTGACACCAGGCAGGATGGGGCCATGGACTCATGCTGCTTACGCCAAATCATGACTCTGCCATCAGCATGATGTAACAGGAACCGAGATTTGTCAGATCAGGCAATGTTTTTCCACTCCTTTAATTGTCCAGTGTTGGCGATTGAGTGCCCACTGGAGCCGTTAATTTTCTTCTTCTGTAGCCCATCCATGACAAGGCCCGATGACTTGTGCGTTCTGAGATGCCGTTCTGCACACCACTGTTGTACTGCGCCATTGTGTGCCTGTTTGTGGCCTGCCTGTTAGCTTGCACAGTTATTTCTATTCTCCTTTGATCTCTCTCGTCAAAAAGCTGTTTTCGCTCACAGGACTGCTGATGACTGGAGTTTTTTGTTTGTCGCGTCATTTTCGGTAAACCCTAGGCACTGTTGTGCGTGAAAATCCCAGCAGGGCGGCCATTTCTAAGATACTGGAACTGGTGCGCCTGGCACCGACGATCATACCACGCTCAAAGTTGCTTATGTCACTTGTTTTGCCCATTCTATAACGTTCAATCAAACAGTGACTGAATGCCTCAATGCCTATATTGCTTCTTTATATAGCAAGCCACAGCCACGTGACTCACTGTCTGTAGGAGCGATCCATTTCCGTGACCAGGATGGTGTACCTAATAAACTGGCCACTGAATGCATACTTCCATAAAACATGAACTGAGATTCTCACCTTTCGATGGTGGCGATATATTATTGTGTAGCCCAAACTGTTTAGACGCTACAGACAGAAGTTGGCAGATCAGCTGTACCGACTTCAGACCAGTCCCGTGACACTTGTGGTCGTAGAACAAAACGGAGAACACCATCATGTTTGTGAGTCTCATCTTTCCTTAGAGGGTTTTTAGACAAAACCGCTTGGATGCTACCGACTGATTTTCGGGAAGTCTCCTGGTCTGACAAACACTGCTGTAGCTTTGCCACCTTCCATCCATCGACCCTAATCCCTAATATCATGCAACTGATCTAGTCATGATTGCGGTAACGTATTTAAAAGTCTTGCCAACCCCTCAGTATAAAAGTCACCTTACATCTTACTGTCTTTGGCAGGCATTAAATCATGAACAGTTTATCATAATGAAAAAGTATAAACATACAAATATGGCAGTCTGCATGACATGGCAGCAGCCTGGTCCAAAACTATCTAGCTGGCTAGCCAGCTGCCCAGCTCATATAATTACCAGAACATATCTGACAACGTTTTGAGTTTAACTGTAGCCAACTCTTTATTCACTATAACAGGAAAATGAACACATTAGAAGGTCATTATTTACAAATGATTTTCAGGTATGGTGAGCTGCCCACTTACTGCTGTGACTGTGAAGAAATGAAAACAGTACCTTTCTGTCTTCAGAGCTTGCCTCATGTCAGGTTACCATGACAACGTTCGCAACAACAGGGTCAAAGTTGAATGTCTCTTGCTCAGTTGGGCAAGCAATGCCGACAAGAATGTAGTAAAAATGTGGCTGTTTGAAAGGGAACCACATAAACATTGCCCAATTATTTTTTCAAGTAACATACCGCAAATCCTATGTGAATTAGGAAATAGTCTCTAGTTCCCAGAATGGTTCCTTTTAAAGTTACCGGAACATTTCCTAAATGTTTTTAGAAACGTCCATTGACTATGACAGGACGGTGTGTCTGTGTGTGTTTCTCCTGTAATGAGTAAGGAGCCTGTGGATAAGGTCTCCTGTCTGAATAGAATAACTAGAGATCACATGCTGGGAGAGAACTAAAAGCTGAGTTGTACCAGAGGTCAAACTGTTACTTTACTTTACAATAACCATCTACCTTTCATTGTCTTTGTCCTCCCTCTCTTTCTCCCCCTCTCTCTGCCTGTTCTACGCTACATCTATAAACTATCCAGAGTTTGTAAGTTTACCTTTCTACCAAGGAGATCTATCTGAAGAGAACAGTGGTTGTGTGTGTAGCTCTGTTCCGGGAGGAGGATGATGCAATATTCATATCAGTAAAACCACAGAGACACCACCGGCTAACTTTAGCACCCGCAAAATGGAACAGAAAAACCATCAATGAAAGTTAAACATGAATCATTCTTTATCTGGACTTCAGTTGGAGGTCGTTGTTCTTATCACTACCCTCAACCTCACCTGTTTCTTTCTACCTCTAGTGTTGTATGACTTCTGATAAAGTAACACTAACTTTTTATCCCTCCGCCACAAATGACTTAATGGGTCCGTCTCCAAACATTCCCCGGCAGAAGATGCCATCTCAGCTTCTCTAGTTGAAGCAGTGGACCGTCTTTTCTGTTAGCCTTTATTCCTATTGAATAATTCAGCGTTGGGTCTATATATAGGGGCTGGACAGAGAGAGCTGTATTTTTAGCTGGCTGCCTGGCTTTATGCTCAGAGTTTATATAAGGCTTTTTATATAAGAAGCTTTAATGGCAGCTAGCTCTACTTCCTTCTAATTTAAAAATGTTTAGTCTCATCCAGAGCGACTTACAGGGTTAAGTGCCTTGCTCAAGGGTACATAAACAGATTATTTTACCTCGTCGGCTCAGGGATTCGAACCAGAAATCTTTTGGTTACCTGCCCAACACCTGCCGCCTGATGAGAGAGAGATAGAGGGGCAGGTCACAGCACAAGTCGGATGTCGCTATCACTGGGGGCTACATAGATACACACACCCAAACTGGCACAAACACCCACACCCACACTGGCACAAACACCCACACTGGCACAAACACCCACACTGGCACAAACACCCACACTGGCACAAACACCCACACTGGCACAAACACCCACAATGGCACAAACACACACACTGGCACAAACACCCACACTGGCACAAACACCCACAATGGCAAAAGAGCGTTGGCCCAGTAACCAAAAGGTTGCTGGTTTGAATCCCAGAGCCTACTACAGTAGTTTGAAAATCTGTAGATGTGCCCTTGAGCAAGACCCTTAACCCTAATTGTTCCTGTAAGTCGTTTAGGATAAGAGTGTCTGCTAAACGACGTACATGTATTGGCACACACACAGTTAGGGTTTGATTTGTGGTTGTATAATGAAGAAAGCAGGACAATACTGATTACAACATTTTAGTGCCAGAGGATCAGACTCTCATCTGGTTCACTGGCAGAGTTAGAGGATGCTCCCCAAATGGCACCATGTTCCCTATTCATAGTTAGTCCACTACTTTCTACCAGGGCCTATAGGGCTGCACTATAAAGGAGTGCACTATACAGTATATGTAGTAGCGTGCCATTTGGGACGCAGCCAGAGATGGACCCTCTTATTAGTAACTGGCAGGCAGGGTTAGAGAGATGGGCCTTCCCCCTGAGGCCAAGGCTTCATTATAAACCAAACCAGATGCACCCTGGATGTGTGCTCTCCCTCTGGATCCCTTCCTGAGAAACTGGTTCTGAGAGCACTATCCTGATTTAATGAAATGTGATGAAGACTTAACAAGTCATCCAGTATGGGCACATCACTACTGAAACACAGGTGTTCTGTGCAACTGAAGACAGTGTTAGCCCACTGAACTAAAGCTCACATCTGTAGGAATTAGCCTGGGGAGCTTATTGGATTCTTCAGATTTCAGGTAAGAACACACCGAACCACCTTTGCTAGATTAACAGGAACTTGTAGCAACTTGTAGACTGTGGGATCTATCGTCATGGTAGTGTAGCCAGCCTGTAGCGCTCTGCAGTTCCTTATCGAGACGTAATGGTTGCTGCGGTGACAACCACAATTACGCCCCGGCACAAAGGGACAGGAGGGTCTCTTTCATAGTAATGACTCTGCCTTAGCAAGCAGCCAGGCAGGCAGAACTGTACAACACACACACACACACTGAGAGGAGAGAGACTGAGCCATCAGTGGTAATGAGACAGTAGTTTACTACCATATTAAAACTCTCAGTTCAGTCCTTTACAGAAGCTACTGGAGTCACTCAGATGTACTGTCGTTCTACTGTAGTTAGTGTAGTTACTCTTCTATGGAACTCATAGTGGGACTGAACTCCTGACTGCTGTCAGATGATTGAATGGCCAGGTTGTTATGACATCCCGTACTGAGATCTCTATGTGCCTGGTACTGAGATCTCTATGTGCCTGGTACTGAGATCTCTATGTGCCTGGTACTGAGATCTCTATGTGCCTGGTACTGAGATCTCTATGTGCCTGGTACTGAGATCTCTATGTGCCTGGTACTGAGATCTCTATGTGCCTGGTACTGAGATCTCTATGTGCCTGGTACTGAGATCTCTATGTGCCTGGTATTGTGCAGGTTGACGTTTATTGTCATGAGTCTTGTTCTGGAGGCAGAACTGAGCGATTTCCCCTTAGGCTAGCTGCAACATCAAAATTAGTTATTGTTAAAATTCATGAAAAAATTGGTCTTCATTTCTGGTAAGGGTTAGGCATTAGGGTTAGCAGTGTGGTTAAGGTTAGGGTTAAGATTAGTTTGTGGCTGTGCGAGCTAGTGACCACTTTCTGAGCTGCCTCCAGAACAAGATGCATGACGAAAAACACTAACCTGCATTGTAAGTAGGAGGGGAAAATACTTACAGTCCTTTCAGGCGGGAGCGATTATTATCAGAGCTTGTGGAGGCA
>NW_024058550.1:20000-27500 GCF_016432855.1 Salvelinus namaycush
CAATATGAATAGCAGCCAAAATGCAAACAAAATGTCGGGAGAAATCTTGGGAGAGGCACCTATTCTAATCGATAACTAATCATAAACTTGACTAAAAAATACAGGTTGGACAGCAAATGAAAGATACATTAGTTCTTAATGCAATCGCTGTATTAGATTTTTAAAATTAACGTTACTACAACATACAGCGTGTGTTAAAGCGAGACCGCACCTAGATTAATGGCAGAATAATAGTTCTACATTTTTCAACAGAACAACGAATTAACATCATATATAGTTCTTACTTTTTGATGAACTCCCATCAGAATCTTGGGCAAGGTGTCCTTAGTCCAAAAGAATCGTTGCTCGGTTGTAGATTGTCGCCTTCAACGTTGGAATTAGCAGTAAACATTAGCCATGTGGCAAAGACATGCCCAACTCCATAAAACGCAGCATAAATAAATATCCGAAAATCGCAATATAATGATATAAACTGATATAACTCGGTTTAATATAACAACATTATGATGTCTTTAACACCTATATCGAATAAAAACAGAGCCGGATATATCTAAGGGCTATAACCGGAGCATTCTAGAACGACAGCCAGAGATCCTTTCTGCGTCAGAGCGAAGAGGACAAAGGACGGACACCACGTTGCCAGGCCATTTATAAGCTCTCAGATCTGCCTAGAAACACCATTTCAATTCTCACTATTCGCTGACATCCAGGGGAAGGCGTATGCAGTGCATCTCAACCAATAGAAGACAGGCAAATTAATAAACTGACCTGGGAACAGCTTGCAGAATTCAGCATTCTCACATCCTCATAGGAAAATTCCTCCAACTCCAGTTCTGTTTCACTCACAGATATAATTCAAACGGTTTTAGAAACTAGAGAGTGTTTTCTATCCAATAGTAATAATAATATGCATATTGTACGAGCAAGAATTGAGTACGGGGCAGTTTAATTTGGGAACGAAATTATTACAAAGTGCAAACAGCACCCCCTATTGAGAAGAAGTTTAAGGCAAAGTGTAAGAATCCACTCACAGAGACATAACTCTGACGTTGCAACATGGGTTTACACCTTGCATTGCTCTTGCAATAAAGTTACCATCCAGAAGTCTTTCTCTATCTAGCTAGTTGATATTGCTGTATTCCTGGTGATATTTCTCTATCTAGCTAGTTGATATTGCTGTATTCCTGGTGATATTTCTCTATCTAGCTAGTTGATATTGCTGTATTCCTGATGATATTTCTCTATCTAGCTAGTTGATATTGCTGTATTCCTGATGATATTTCTCTATCTAGCTAGTTGATATTGCTGTATTCCTGATGATATTTCTCTATCTAGCTAGTTGATGTTGCTGTATTCCTGATGATATTTCTCTATCTAGCTAGTTGATATTGCTGTATTCCTGGTGATATTTCTCTATCTAGCTAGTTGATATTGCTGTATTCCTGATGATATTTCTCTATCTAGCTAGTTGATATTGCTGTATTCCTGATGATATTTCTCTATCTAGCTAGTTGATATTGCTGTATTCCTGATGATATTTCTCCATCTAGCTAGTTGATATTGCTGTATTCCTGATGATATTTCTCTATCTAGCTAGTTGATATTGCTGTATTCCTGATGATATTTCTCTATCTAGCTAGTTGATATTGCTGTATTCCTGATGATATTTCTCCATCTAGCTAGTTGATATTGCTGTATTCCTGGTGATATTTCTCTATCTAGCTAGTTGATATTCAGTGAACCTAACAGGCCTTCCTGGAGGCACTGTGACCTCCTGGGAGAAACTCCAGCACCTCTCTCAAGTCCATTTCAACAGTTCTAGACATAAACCATGTGTCCCAAATGTCACCCTATTCCATATATAGTGCACTAGTACACCCTGCGGGCCCTGCTCAAAACTATTGCACTATATAGGGGATAGGGTGCCATTTGGGAAGCAGTCCATCTCTATACCTACAGAGGGGACACAAAGAGCCTGCTCACATGACAGGGGTGGCCAACCGTTCCCAGGCTAATGAAGGGATTAAACGTACTTTTAGACGGAATACAAAACCCCCGGAAACCCCCAGACCTTCAGCTGCTGGGGAGATAAGTAGGATGGAAGTGTGGGCAGAGATAAATGAGGATCTGTTGGCTGGAGCTAGTAGGAGAAAATAGGTCAGAGACGCATAGGGTGCATCCCAAATTGCCCCCTATACCCTATATAGCGCACTTCTTTTGACCAGGGCCCATGGAATAAGGTGCCATTTGGGATGCAGACAGACATGCCTAGAGATTCAGAGAAACTCAGAGAGAGAGGGAGTCTGTCTGTGTGATCCTATCCTCTCTACAGCTCAAAGTTCTAGCTTCTCCCTGCAGAGCTATAGATACAGATTTAGCTCAACTAGATTTGAGATTTAGAGTTTGAATGGGCTCCATTTTGGCAAGAGAGTTCCGAGGTAATTATGCTACATCCCACTGAGAATGCAAATCAGAACGTTATTGTCATGGAAAGCTCATTTCCAACAGTTTTGCAAACACTGTACAGTAGTCCAGTACTCCTATAGCCTAGCACTGCTATGTTGTGTGATCTAAGAAGAAAGCTAACGTGCTAGCAGGCTAACAGGCTAGCGGTGATGTTGCTAGCAAAGTACTAGTCATTTTGCAAGCAGTAGGTAGAGGTCTGAGGTGGAGGCTAATGTGCTAGCAGGCTAGCGGCTGTGATACTAGCAAAAGGGAGTTTTTTTCAGTCTTTTAGAAGCAGAGTTCTGTGAAAGATGAGGAAGATGTCGACCCGGGTACTCACCTCTCTCACCTCTCTCACCCCTCAGACTGATGCTCTCACATGACCTGGAAGGAAATGAACAACAAATATTTAGCTACAGGGGTGTTTCTATAACAACGGTTAGCTACACAACCACCAAGGGTGTTTCTATAACAACGGGCTGTTTTTCTAAAAGGCTCAAGGGCACGACTCTGTCCTCTCACATGGCTCCACAGCAGCCAGTTTGAAAAGAAACAAAGTTATGTCCTTTAAGTTATATTATTCAGCTTGTGATAGCTGCAATGTTTCAACACTACAGATATTTGTCAGGTTCACGGTTCTCTCTCTGAATGGACAGTGTGAAAAGAGATGTCATGAAAAATCACAAACTTTGAAAGATTTCCTTTCCATTTTAACCCTTGATTTATCCATTTTATTTGCCCCGACAACAATAACACACATCCGTTGTATTGTGGCCCTCACAAGTCAAACTGTGGCCTGCTAAAAACCAAGACAATGTTCTTTTCTATTAAGACCAGGAGTCCTGAGGCCTCAGAGTATAGACTCAGTAATGGTCCATCAGTCTTTGTGGGACCTGTTCGCTTTTATTCAGCCTGGCTGGGAACAGCTTTCATCACTCTACACTGGGAAATAGGAGCTGGGGGACCCTCAATCTACCCCCCTTTCTCCTCAAACTTCAGCTTTCTCAACTAGACCCCCCCAACCTCTTCTACCCCCATCAACTCTCAACCTCTACTAACCCCTCTACCCCCCCTTTCAATCCTAAACTTAAACCCTAACCCTCAAGGCGCCCACATGCTTCCCAGCCCAAACAATTCGGAAGAGTCGTGCATATATTATGACAACATTTTGTGCCATTTTTGTTGGTTTTGGACCGAAGTCGGTAGCCAAAGTCTACTCTACGCCCATTCGTCGGTGATTGGTCAACAGTAGAGATTCTTCAGTAAAGTCTTTGTTGTCATTCAATGACAGATGACTCGTTTGCACCAAACATCTTAGTTAGATGTAAAATTGCGAGACTAAGACATCACAATTAATGACTGATTTCTTGAGTTATCTTAGATTAATTCTGACTGTTTTGAGGAAGTGGCTACGGCGTCTCAAAATTGACAAACAGTACTTAGTATTGCCACTTTTTTCTCATTTTTCAAATAAAGGTCTTTTAAGGGAGTATGCGAGCACAATCGTTCGGTTGGTCTAGCCAACTTCGGCTAGCTGCCAGCCAAACTGAAGCATGCTGACGCCTTTAGCCCCCTCAATCCCCTGTTGTATTGGAGGCTGGAGGCTAGTCAGTGGTAGGTCAATAAGAGGCCTGGAGATCTGAGGAGGGACAAGCGGTTTGTTTGGTGAGGGATCTGACAGGCTTTAGAACAGTGTTACTGCTGGCTGGAGCAATAACTAACACAGACTATGTCAACATTCAATGATACACTATTACATATATAGCCTGTACTGGCTAAATTGTTCAATATAACTGCCCCAATACAATTTCCATCCTCATCCTTTAGCCACAGTAAGGCAGTGGTGACGTGTTAGTCTTGACGCATACAAATCCAATGTCCAGGGATTGATACACACCTGCCCCAATTATATTTGGTGTAAAATCAGAACAATTCTTTACTTAACTTGAAAGTGCCTTACTCTTAGACTGCACCTTCTTGCAGTAGGCAGATCTTGGATATTGGCCTTTCCATAATGTTGGTACTTGTCTTCAGGTGTACTGCACATACTAAACCCTCTGGAGTCAGGCTTGGTCTCAGTAACTTTTCCAAGTATCCATGCACTTCGTGGTGCCATGGGGTCCACCAGCAGGACCACATCTCTCCTTCACGGAAGCAGCGTTTCACTTTGCCCCACTTTTGTAAGACTTGCAGGTACTCCTCTGTCCATCTCTTCCTAAATGAATCTGCCATGTACTGGAATTGTTCCCAACGCCGTCTGATGTGCAGATCTGTTTTTTCCACATTAACAGTGAAATGTGATTTGGGGTGAGGGCTTCTAGATCCAGGTGGTCATTGGTTACCATGGTGATTGGGCAGCTGTTTAGAATGGCCTCTACTTCACACAGCACGGTGTGGAATCCCTCCTCATCTTGGGTCTGTTGTTTCAGGACAGAATGGAGCACCTGGCCAATCATCCCAATGCGCCTTTCCCAGACTCCTCCGTGGTGGGACGCCCCAGGGGGATTGAAACTCTATTGTATTTCTTCCTGAGGTAGAGCATCTTGGATCTTGCCATGGTTTAAAGCAGATAGAGCTTCTCTAAGGTCTCTCTCAGTACCAATGAAGTTAGTTCCATTATCAGATCTTACATGTTTTGTTTGTTCTTTACATTTCCTCTTCCCTGTTTGATTTCTAGAGGACCAAAGTAATCCACACCTACGTTGGTAAATGGTGGGATGTCTGGCATGATCCTTTCAAGTGGCAGATCTGCCATCTTCTGCTCAGCAATCTTGCCTCTTTGCCTTCTGCACACAACACACTCTGAAATGATCATAGGGCTCTGGTCAAAAGTAGTGCACTGTGTAGGGAATAGGGTGCCATTTGGGACGCACGTTAACACTAATATCAGGGTGATGACAGAGAGGTGTGGTGGATGCTCGATCCTCAGTCTAACGTCTCTGGAATATGGAAGGAAAGGTGGTGGATGCTCGATCCTCAGTTTAACGTCTCTGGAGTATGGAAGGAAAGGTGGTGGATGCTCGATCCTCAGTCTAACGTCTCTGGAGTATGGAAGGAAAGGTGGTGGATGCTCGATCCTCAGTTTAACGTCTCTGGAGTATGGAAGGAAAGGTGGTGGATGCTCGATCCTCAGTCTAACGTCTCTGGAGTATGGAAGGAAAGGTGGTGGATGCCCGATCCTCAGTCTAACGTCTCTGGAGTATGGAAGGAAAGGTGGTGGATGCTCGATCCTCAGTTTAACGTCTCTGGAGTATGGAAGGAAAGGTGGTGGATGCTCGATCCTCAGTCTAACGTCTCTGGAGTATGGAAGGAAAGGTGGTGGATGCTCGATCCTCAGTCTAACGTCTCTGGAGTATGGAAGGAAAGGTGATGGATGCCCGATCCTCAGTCTAACGTCTCTGGAGTATGGAAGGAAAGGTGGTGGATGCCCGATCCTCAGTCTAACGTCTCTGGAGTATGGAAGGAAAGGTGGTGGATGCTCGATCCTCAGTTTAACGTCTCTGGAGTATGGAAGGAAAGGTGATGGATGCTCGATCCTCAGTCTAACGTCTCTGGAGTATGGAAGGAAAGGTGGTGGATGCTCGATCCTCAGTCTAACGTCTCTGGAGTATGGAAGGAAAGGTGGTGGATGCCCGATCCTCAGTTTAACGTCTCTGGAGTATGGAAGGAAAGGTGGTGGATGCTCGATCCTCAGTCTAACGTCTCTGGAGTATGGAAGGAAAGGTGGTGGATGCTCGATCCACAGTCTAACGTCTCTGGAGTATGGAAGGAAAGGTGGTGGATGCTCGATCCTCAGTTTAACGTCTCTGGAGTATGGAAGGAAAGGTGGTGGATACTCGATCCTCAGTTTAACGTCTCTGGAGTATGGAAGGAAAGGTGGTGGATGCCCGATCCTCAGTTTAACGTCTCTGGAGTATGGAAGGAAAGGTGGTGGATGCCCGATCCTCAGTTTAACGTCTCTGGAGTATGGAAGGAAAGGTGATGGATGCTCGATCCTCAGTTTAACGTCTCTGGAGTATGGAAGGAAAGGTGATGGATGCTCGATCCTCAGTTTAACGTCTCTGGAGTATGGAAGGAAAGGTGGTGGATGCTCGATCCTCAGTTTAACGTCTCTGGAGTATGGAAGGAAAGGTGATGGATGCTCGATCCTCAGTTTAACGTCTCTGGAGTATGGAAGGAAAGGTGATGGATGCTCGATCCTCAGTTTAACGTCTCTGGAGTATGGAAGGAAAGGTGGTGGATGCTCGATCCTCAGTCTAACGTCTCTGGAGTATGGAAGGAAAGGTGGTGGATGCTCGATACTCAGTTTAACGTCTCTGGAGTATGGAAGGAAAGGTGGTGGATGCCCGATCCTCAGTCTAACGTCTCTGGAGTATGGAAGGAAAGGTGGTGGATGCCCGATCCTCAGTTTAACGTCTCTGGAGTATGGAAGGAAAGGTGGTGGATGCCCGATCCTCAGTTTAACGTCTCTGGAGTATGGAAGGAAAGGTGGTGGATGCTCGATCCTCAGTTTAACGTCTCTGGAGTATGGAAGGAAAGGTGGTGGATGCCCGATCCTCAGTCTAACGTCTCTGGAGTATGGAAGGAAAGGTGGTGGATGCCCGATCCTCAGTCTAACGTCTCTGGAGTATGGAAGGAAAGATGGTGGATGCCCGATCCTCAGTCTAACGTCTCTGGAGTATGGAAGGAAAGGTGGTGGATGCCCGATCCTCAGTTTAACGTCTCTGGGTTGTCTGAAATGTTATTAGTGAGGGAAGAAATTGTCCACGAAATTCCTTTGTAGAAAAAGAAAATGTACCTGCAAAACTTTTTAATATATTTTTTTAGGTCTCAACAAAATGTCATGAAATGTCGATGATAAATTAAAAACTGTGACAACTTCTGTGACATTTTGAAAAATACAATTATAGGGACCTGCAAGGGAGTGACATTTGTCTGAAACCCACTGTGGCTCACCTATCATAGGAACTAATACAGCCGGCCAGGAAGGGAGATACAAAACATATCCAAGATGGTGTAACCAATTTACCTGCTAGCCAGCAGTCAGTCAGTCCA
>NW_024058550.1:32500-52389 GCF_016432855.1 Salvelinus namaycush
GGGTTAATTGCCTCCTGACTGACTGGTCTGCAACAGTTGATAGAATGACTCACCCTAGACTGAATGACTTTGTCTCCCTGTCGAGCGTGTTGTGCGCCTGTGTATCTCCTCAGCTTCCTGGTATTTACCTCCCTGTCGAGCGTGTTGTGCACCTGTGTGTCTCCTCAGGTTCCTGGTATTTACCTCCCTGTCGAGCGTGTTGTGCGCCTGTGTCTCCTCAGCTTCCTGGTATTTACCTCCCTGTGGAGCATGTTGTGCGCCTGTATCTCCTCAGCTTCCTGGTATTTACCTCCCTGTCGAGCGTGTTGTGCGCCTGTGTGTCTCCTCAGCTTCCTGGTATTTACCTCCCTGTCGAGCATGTTGTGCGCCTGTGTATCTCCTCAGCTTCCTGGTATTTACCTCCCTGTCAAGCATGTTGTGCGCCTGTATCTCCTCAGCTTCCTGGTATTTACCTCCCTGTCGAGCGTGTTGTGCACCTGTGTATCTCCTCAGCTTCCTGGTATTTACCTCCCTGTCGAGCATGTTGTGCGCCTGTGTCTCCTCAGCTTCCTGGTATTTACCTCCCTGTCGAGCGTGTTGTGCGCCTGTATCTCCTCAGCTTCCTGGTATTTACCTCCCTGTCGAGCGTGTTGTGCGCCTGTACCTCCTCAGCTTCCTGGTATTTACCTCCCTGTCGAGCGTGTTGTGCGCCTGTATCTCCTCAGCTTCCTGGTATTTACCTCCCTGTCGAGCGTGTTGTGCGCCTGTATCTCCTCAGCTTCCTGGTATTTACCTCCCTGCCGAGCGTGTTGTGCGCCTGTGTATCTCCTCAGCTTCCTGGTATTTACCTCCCTGTCGAGCGTGTTGTGCGCCTGTATCTCCTCAGCTTCCTGGTATTTACCTCCCTGTCGAGCGTGTTGTGCGCCTGTACCTCCTCAGCTTCCTGGTATTTACCTCCCTGTCGAGCATGTTGTGCGCCTGTATCTCCTCAGCTTCCTGGTATTTACCTCCCTGTCGAGCGTGTTGTGCGCCTGTATCTCCTCAGCTTCCTGGTATTTACCTCCCTGCCGAGCGTGTTGTGCGCCTGTGTGTCTCCTCAGCTTCCTGGTATTTACCTCCCTGTCGAGCGTGTTGTGCGCCTGTGTGTCTCCTCAGTTTCCTGGTATTTACCTCCCTGTCAAGCGTGTTGTGCGCCTGTGTATCTCCTCAGCTTCCTGGTATTTACCTCCCTGTCGAGCGTGTTGTGCGCCTGTATCTCCTCAGCTTCCTGGTATTTACCTCCCTGCCGAGCGTGTTGTGCGCCTGTGTATCTCCTCAGCTTCCTGGTATTTACCTCCCTGTTGAGCATGTTGTGCGCCTGTATCTCCTCAGCTTCCTGGTATTTACCTCCCTGTCGAGCGTGTTGTGCGCCTGTGTATCTCCTCAGCTTCCTGGTATTTACCTCCCTGTCGAGCGTGTTGTGCGCCTGTGTGTCTCCTCAGCTTCCTGGTATTTACCTCCCTGTCAAGCGTGTTGTGCGCCTGTATCTCCTCAGCTTCCTGGTATTTACCTCCCTGTCGAGCGTGTTGTGCGCCTGTGTGTCTCCTCAGCTTCCTGGTATTTACCTCCCTGTCGAGCGTGTTGTGCGCCTGTATCTCCTCAGCTTCCTGGTATTTACCTCCCTGTCGAGCGTGTTGTGCGCCTGTATCTCCTCAGCTTCCTGGTATTTACCTCCCTGTCGAGCATGTTGTGCGCCTGTATCTCCTCAGCTTCCTGGTATTTACCTCCCTGTCGAGCATGTTGTGCGCCTGTGTGTCTCCTCAGCTTCCTGGTATTTACAGGAAGTATTACCTCCCTGTGTGGGGTCGGATTTGAAAAGGTGTGTCTCTCCTCTCTCTGTCCTCTTTCTGTCCCCTCTCTATTCCTCTCACAACTCTCTCTTTCATCTCTCTCTCTTCCCAACGCTGTCTCCAGGGCCATCGCCAGGGTCTGAGTTTTATTGAGGTTCGGAGGTACTGCATTTATATACATTTTTGTTTAATTTAAATGCTATTGGGAGAACAGCAAAAACAAGCAACAATGAGCCCAGCCATTATCAAACTGCTTCCTGTAGCTTCATTCACCTCAGTTGATCTACAGATACATAGCCTATTTGCTATAGAATTAGCCGCTATACATTAACCCACATTAACTCAGCACCAGGATTAAAAACTATAATTTAATACGTACAAAGGTATCTGTTAGCAGAACAAGGTAAGCAAATGTGTTTACTTTACAGAACTGTTTTTGTTGCAGTTTTACAGCTACTTTCCTGCAATTCTACCTACCCTGAGTGTACAAAACATTAGGAACACCTTCCTAATATTGAGGTGCACCCCCTTTTGCCTCAATTTGTCAAGGCATGGACTACAAGGTGTCGAAAGCGTTCCACAGGGATACTGGCCCATGTTGAGTCCAATGGTCCCCACAGGTGTGTCAAGTTGGCTGGATGTCCTTTGGGTGGTGGACCATTCTTGACACACAAGAAACTGTTGAGCGTGAAAAACCCAGCAGCGTTGCAGTTTTTGACACATTCAAACCAGTGCGCCTGGCACTTACTACCATACCCCGTTCAAAGGCACTTAAATATTGTGTCTTGCCCATTAACCCTTTCAGTGGCACACATACACAATCCATGTCTCAATTGTCTCAAGCCTTAAAACTCCTTCTTTAACCTGTCTCCTCCCCTTCAAGTACACTAATTGAAATGGATTTAACAGGTGTCATCAGTAAGGGATCATTGCTTTCACCTGGATTCACCTGGTCAGTCTATGTCATGGAAAGAGCAGGTGTTCCTAATGTTCTGTACACTCAGTGTATTTTGCCATGGGGTGGGGAGAAATGTTTGCAATTTTAAAAGCAAGCATTTTGCTATGACTTATGCCATGTTAATATGATATCTGGCTAGACTAACTAGACTAATTTACCAATATATATTTTTTTACTGACATGGAATAATTGAATGACCATCAGTGAGTCACATATAACACATATAAAAGTTTAAAAAACAACATATAGCTGGCTAGCGAGCCTTTTCAGCTTCCCACATCTCCATGTGAAATAATCAGATTCATTATAAAAACATATGCCCTGGCAAATATCCTTCTACTTGCCGGTGAAACATAAAACATGATCCCAGTTTGATATGCTGCTTGTGTATTCATTCCCATATCAGCTAAAATAGAACTTTGGTCGAGGATAAAAAGTCACATGGATAGCTAGTTGGCTACAGCAGGTTCTACCATTTCACAATACTACTTTTAAACTAAATACCCTTTTGGGTAGATTTTTGTTGTTTGGTTTACTGTTTGAACAGTTGCTGAGATTATATTTGGTTATCAATGCAAAATAGGCTACTTTGATGAATAGTCTATACAGCTTATACTGTAGATCAGATCAAGGAACCAGGCGACAACACTGTCCTCACTCCATTGTACAGCGCGTCTCATTTCCAGGCAGAAAAATGTATGTTGAATGCCGGAAAGCATGTATTGTGAAGATAAATGAAATTGCAACACCGTGCTCTGCTCTGAATCTTGCTTGTAGTAAACTTTAACAAGGTCCAAACCTCTGTGTCCTCAGTGCCTTCAGAAAGAATTCACATCCCTTTTTCCAAATGTTGTTGTGGGGATTAAATAGTATTTTATTGTCATTATAGATACACCTGTATCTTTGTAGTGACTGGATCTATTGATACATCATCCACAGTGTAATTAATAACTTCACTATGCTCAAAGGGATATTCAATGTCAGCTATTTTAAAATCTACCAATAGGTGCCCTTCTTTGCGAAGCATTGGAAAACCTACCTGGACTTTGTGGTTGAATCTGTGTTTGAAATGAATTGCGCGACTGAGGGACTTTATAGATGTGTATGTGTGGGGTACAGAGATGAGGAACTCAATCAGAAATGATGTTAAACACTATTATTGTGCACAGAGTGAGTCCATGGAACATATTATGTGACTTGTTAAGTACATTCTTATTCCTGACCTTATTTAGTCTTGCTATAACAAAGGGGTTGAATACTTACTGACTCAAGACATTTCAGCTTTTCATTTTTTATTCATTTGTAAAAATGTCTAAAAACATAATTCCACTTTGTCATTATGGGGTGTCGTGTGTAAGCCAATGATAACAAAATCTATATTTATTCCATTTTAAATTCAAGCTGTAACACAACAAAATGAGGAAAAGGAAAGGTGTGTGAATACATTGCTGCGGGGACTTGCTTCCTTTCAGCCACAAGAGCATTAGTGAAGTCGGGCACTGATGTTGGAACGATTAGGCCTGGCATGCAGTTGGCTTTCCAATTCATCCCAAATGTGTTCGATGGGTTTGAGGTGAGGGCTCTGTGCAGGCCAGTCTTCCACACCAATCTCGACAAACCATTTCTGTACGGATCTTGCTTTGTGCATGGGGGCATTGTTATGCTGAAACAAAATGTTGTCACAAAGTTGGAAGCACAGAATCGTCTAGAGTGTCATTGCATGCTGTAGCGTTAAGATTTCCCTTCACTGAAAGGGGCCTAGCCCGAACCATGAAAAACAGCCCCAGACCCTTATTCCTCCTCCACCAAACTGTACAGTTAACACTATGCATTGGGGCAGGTAGCCCCCAGATTTGTTCGTTGGACTGCCAGATGGTGAAGCGTGATTCATCACTTCAGAGAACACGTTTCCACTGCTCTAGAGTCCAATGGTGGAGACCTTTAGACCCCTCCAGCAGACGCCTGGCATTGCGCAAGGTGATCAAGCTTCACCATCTGGCAGTCCAACAAACGAATCTGGGTTTGGCTGCTCGGCCATGGAAACCCATTTCATGAAGCTCCCGACGAACAGTTCCTGTGCTGAAATTGCTTCCAGAGGCCGTTTGGAACTCGGTAGTGAGTGTTGCAACCGACGACAGACGATTTTTACGTTCTACGAGCTTCAGCACTCGGCAGTCCTGTTCTGTGAGCTTGTCTGGCCTACCACTTTGCGGCTGAGCCGTTGTTACTCCTAGATGTTTCCACTTCACAATAACAGCACTTACAGTTAACCGGGGCAGCTCTAGCAGGGAAGAAATTTGACGAAGTGACTTTGTGGAATGGTGGTATCCTATGACGGTGCCATGTTGAAAGTCACTGAGCTCTTCAGTAAGGTGATTCTACTGCCAATGTTTGTCTATGGAGATTGCATGGCTGCATGCTCGATTTTATACATCTGTCAGCAATGGGTGTGGCTGAAATAGCCGAATCCTCTAATTTGAAGGGGTGTCCACATACTTTTGTATATATGTAGTGTATGTGGGCTAGAAAGGCTCACTTTGGAACGGATAGCCCTTACAGTCAATGTCAGATCAATCAATGTTAGATTGCTGCTTCCAATCATGGTCTCTTAGCTTAGATAGAGCATTAAGGCTTTTACCAACATGGTCTCAGAAGCAGCATCTTTTGTTATTCCACTTCTTCATGAAACCTCCTCCAGAGCAGCCCACCAACCCAAACACTGTCACAACATCACCATGACTCAACTAGTGAAACACACACAGTCATATCCTCCAGAGCTACATCACTATACTGAAACAGATGAGGTCATATCCTCCAGAGCTACATCACTATACTGAAACAGATGAGGTCATATCCTCCAGAGCTACATCACTATACTGAAACAGATGAGGTCATATCCTCCAGAGCTACATCACTATACTGAAACAGATGAGGTCATATCCTCCAGAGCTACATCACTATACTGAAACAGAGGCAGTCATATCCTCCAGAGCTACATCACTATACTGAAACAGATGAGGTCATATCCTCCAAAGCTACATCACTATACTGAAACAGATGAGGTCATATCCTCCAGAGCTACATCACTATACTGAAACAGAGGCAGTCATATCCTCCAGAGTTACATCACTATACTGTCCATTTGGAAGATCCATTTGCGACCAAGCTTTAACTTCCTGACTGATTTCTTGAGATGTTGCTTCAATATATCCACATCATTTTCCTGCCTCCATGATGCCATCTATTTTGTGTAGAGAGTCATATCCTCCAGAGCTGCATCACTATACTGAAACAGAGAGTCATATCCTCCAGAGCTGCATCACTATACTGAAACAGATGAGGTCATATCCTCCAGAGCTACATCACTATACTGAAACAGATGAGGTCATATCCTCCAGAGCTACATCACTATACTGAAACAGAGGCAGTCATATCCTCCAGAGTTACATCACTACTGAAACAGAGACAGTCATATCCTCCAGAGCTACATCACTACTGAAACAGATGAGGTCATATCCTCCAGAGCTACATCACTATACTGAAACAGAGGCAGTCATATCCTCCAGAGCTACATCACTACTGAAACAGATGCAGTCATATCCTCCAGAGCTACATCACTACTGAAACAGATGAGGTCATATCCTCCAGAGCTATATCACTATTCTGAAACAGAGACAGTCATATCCTCCAGAGCTACATCACTATACTGAAACAGATAAGGTCATATCCTCCAGAGCTACATCACTATACTGAAACAGATGCAGTCATATCCTCCAGAGCTACATCACTACTGAAACAGATGGGGTCATATCCTCCAGAGCTACATCACTACTGAAACAGATGGGGTCATATCCTCCAGAGCTACATCACTATACTGAAACAAATAAGGTCATATCCTCCAAAGTTACATCACTACTGAAACAGAGACAGTCATATCCTCTGATACATACAGTTTCCTGTCTCATACTCTTCCCCGTGGCTGTGTCTGGTGGAGGAGGAGGTTGCATATGGTTACAAATTCAGTTAACATTCCCAAAATTCCCAGGTTTGAAATCAGGGTGGAGATTCCTGGTTATTCCTGTCATTATTTCAGGAATATTCCGACCAGAATTTCTGGAAATCCTGGGAGAATTGGTAAAGTTACCAGAATGTAGCAGCTATATGTAGGTGTCAGACTGTTGCTGTGTGTCTAACATGATAACCAAAGGATTATGCTGCTGGTTCCTTCTGTGACTATGATGCTATTTCCTGTCTCCTCCTCCGATAGGTTATATTTGGGGGATGTCGGGGTACTGTTGGGTATCTAACCTGTTATTAGGTGGAATTAGACACACACACTTTCATACACACACACAAACGCTCTCACACACAAGGTACTACAAACATACACACACACACACATGGACAGCATAGACAGACAGCGGACCATATGTAGGTAGGGGATAATCTGATTGGAGGCATGGTGGTTGTCTATCTGAATGGTGAGATGGTTGTCTGACTGAACGGAGGGAGGTATGGTTGTCTGTCTGAATGGAGGGAGGTATGGTTGTCTGTCTGAATGGAGGGAGGTATGGTTGTCTGTCTGAATGGAGGGAGGTATGGTTATCTGACTGAATGGAGGGAGGTATGGTTGTCTGACTGAATGGAGGGAGGTATGGTTGTCTGACTGAATGGAGGGAGGTATGGTTGTCTGTCTGAATGGAGGGAGGGAGGTATGGTTGTCTGACTGAATGGAGGGAGGTATGGCTGTCTGACTGAATGGAGGGAGGTATGGTTATCTGACTGAATGGAGGGAGGTATGGTTGTCTGACTGAGTGGAGGGAGGTATGGTTGTCTGACTGAATGGAGGGAGGTATGGTTGTCTGACTGAATGGAGGGAGGTATGGTTGTCTGACTGAATGGAGGGAGGTATGGTTGTCTGACTGAATGGAGGGAGGTGTGGTTGTCTGACTGAATGGAGGGAGGTATGGTTGTCTGACTGAATGGAGGGAGGTATGGTTGTCTGACTGAATGGAGGGAGGTATGGTTGTCTGACTGAATGGAGGGAGGTATGGTTGTCTGTCTGAACGGAGGGAGGTATGGTTGTCTGACTGAATGGAGGGAGGTATGGTTGTCTGACTGAATGGAGGGAGGTATGGTTGTCTGACTGAATGGAGGGAGGTATGGTTGTCTGACTGAATGGAGGGAGGTATGGTTGTCTGTCTGAATGGAGGGAGGTATGGTTGTCTGACTGAATGGAGGGAGGTATGGTTGTCTGACTGAATGGAGGGAGGTATGGTTGTCTGACTGAATGGAGGGAGGTATGGTTGTCTGACTGAATGGAGGGAGGTATGGTTGTCTGTCTGAACGGAGGGAGGTATGGTTGTCTGACTGAATGGAGGGAGGTATGGTTGTCTGACTGAATGGAGGGAGGTATGGTTGTCTGACTGAATTTAAATTTACATTTAAGTCATTTAGCAGACGCTCTTATCCAGAGCGACTTACAAATTGGTGCATTCACCTTATGATATCCAGTGGAACAACCACTTTACAATAGTGCATCTAACTCTTTAAGGGGGGGGGGGGGGTTAGAAGGATTACTTTATCCTATCCTAGGTATTCCTTGAAGAGGTGGGGTTTCAGGTGTCTCCGGAAGGTGGTGATTGACTCCGCTGACCTGGCGTCGTGAGGGAGTTTGTTCCACCATTGGGGTGCCAGAGCAGCGAACAGTTTTGACTGGGCTGAGCGGGAACTGTACTTCCTCAGAGGTAGGGAGGCGAGCAGGCCAGAGGTGGATGAACGCAGTGCCCTTGTTTGGGTGTAGGGCCTGATCAGAGCCTGAAGGTACGGAGGTGCCGTTCCCCTCACAGCTCCGTAGGCAAGCACCATGGTCTTGTAGCGGATGCGAGCTTCAACTGGAAGCCAGTGGAGAGAGCGGAGGAGCGGGGTGACGTGAGAGAACTTGGGAAGGTTGAACACCAGACGGGCTGCGGCGTTCTGGATGAGTTGTAGGGGTTTAATGGCACAGGCAGGGAGCCCAGCCAACAGCGAGTTGCAGTAATCCAGACGGGAGATGACAAGTGCCTGGATTAGGACCTGCGCCGCTTCCTGTGTGAGGCAGGGTTGTACTCTGCGGATGTTGTAGAGCATGAACCTACAGGAACGGGTCACCGCCTTGATGTTGGTTGAGAACGACAGGGTGTTGTCCAGGATCACG
The DNA here is from genome assembly GCF_016432855.1 of Salvelinus namaycush. Taxonomy (NCBI): domain Eukaryota; kingdom Metazoa; phylum Chordata; class Actinopteri; order Salmoniformes; family Salmonidae; genus Salvelinus; species Salvelinus namaycush. The sequence goes on from NW_024058550.1 coordinate 41,463, forward strand.
CCAAGGTTCTTAGCACTCTGGGAGGAGGAAACAATGGAGTTGTCAACCGTGATGGCGAGATCATGGAACGGGCAGTCCTTCCCCGGGAGGAAGAGCAGCTCCGTCTTGCCGAGGTTCAGCTTGAGGTGGTGATCCGTCATCCACACTGATATGTCTGCCAGACATGCAGAGATGCGATTCGCCACCTGGTTATCAGAAGGGGGAAAGGAGAAGATTAATTGTGTGTCGTCTGCATAGCAATGATAGGAGAGACCATGTGAGGATATGACAGAGCCAAGTGACTTGGTGTATAGCGAGAATAGGAGAGGGCCTAGAACAGAGCCCTGGGGGACACCAGTGGTGAGAGCACGTGGTGCGGAGACAGATTCTCGCCACGCCACCTGGTAGGAGCGACCTGTCAGGTAGGACGCAATCCAAGCGTGAGCCGCGCCGGAGATGCCCAGCTCGGAGAGGGTGGAGAGGAGGATCTGATGGTTCACAGTGTCAAAGGCAGCCGATAGGTCTAGAAGGATGAGAGCAGAGGAGAGAGAGTTAGCTTTAGCAGTGCGGAGCGCCTCCGTGACACAGAGAAGAGCAGTCTCAGTTGAATGACTAGTCTTGAAACCTGACTGATTTGGATCAAGAAGGTCATTCTGAGAGAGATAGCAGGAGAGCTGGCCAAGGACGGCACGTTCAAGAGTTATGGAGGGAGGTATGGTTGTCTGACTGAATGGAGGGAGGTATGGTTGTCTGTCTGAATGGAGGGAGGTATGGTTGTCTGACTGAATGGAGGGAGGTATGGTTGTCTGACTGAATGGAGGGAGGTATGGTTGTCTGACTGAATGGAGGGAGGTATGGTTGTCTGTCTGAATGGAGGGAGGTATGGTTGTCTGACTGAATGGAGGGAGGTATGGTTGTCTGTCTGAATGGAGGGAGGTATGGTTGTCTGACTGAATGGAGGGAGGTATGGTTGTCTGACTGAATGGAGGGAGGTATGGTTGTCTGACTGAATGGAGGGAGGTATGGTTGTCTGTCTGAACGGAGGGAGGTATGGTTGTCTGACTGAATGTAGAGAGGTATGGTTGTCTGACTGAATGGAGGGAGGTATGGTTGTCTGACTGAATGGAGGGAGGTATGGATGTCTGACTGAATGGAGGGAGGTATGGTTGTCTGACTGAATGGAGGGAGGTATGGTTGTCTGACTGAATGTAGAGAGGTATGGTTGTCTGACTGAATGGAGGGAGGTATGGTTGTCTGACTGAATGGAGGGAGGTATGGTTGTCTGACTGAATGGAGGGAGGTATGGTTGTCTGACTGAACGGAGGGAGGTATGGTTGTCTGACTGAATGGAGGGAGGTATGGTTGTCTGACTGAATGGAGGGAGGTATGGTTGTCTGACTGAATGGAGGGAGGTATGGTTGTCTGACTGAATGGAGGGAGGTATGGTTGTCTGTCTGAACGGAGGGAGGTATGGTTGTCTGACTGAATGGAGGGAGGTATGGTTGTCTGTCTAACTGAATGGAGGGAGGTATGGTTGTCTGACTGAATGGAGGGAGGTATGGTTGTCTGTCTGAACGGAGGGAGGTATGGTTGTCTGTCTGAATGGAGGGAGGTATGGTTGTCTGACTGAATGGAGGGAGGTATGGTTGTCTGACTGAATGGAGGGAGGTATGGTTGTCTGACTGAATGGAGGGAGGTATGGTTGTCTGACTGAATGGAGGGAGGTATGGTTGTCTGACTGAATAGAGGGAGGTATGGTTATCTGACTGAATGGAGGGAGGTATGGTTGTCTGTCTGAATGGATGGAGGTGTGGTTGTCTGACTGAATGGAGGGAGGTATGGTTGTCTGACTGAATGGAGGGAGGTATGGTTGTCTGACTGAATGGAGGGAGGTATGGTTGTCTGACTGAATGGAGGGAGGTATGGTTGTCTGACTGAATGGAGGGAGGTATGGTTGTCTGACTGAACGGAGGGAGGTATGGTTGTCTGACTGAATGGAGGGAGGTATGGTTGTCTGACTGAATGGAGGGAGGTATGGTTGTCTGACTGAATGGAGGGAGGTATGGTTGTTTGACTGAATGGAGGGAGGTATGGTTGTCTGACTGAATGGAGGGAGGTATGGTTGTCTGACTGAATGAAGGGAGGTGTGGTTGTCTGACTGAATGGAGGGAGGTATGGTTGTCTGACTGAACGGAGGGAGGTATGGTTGTCTGACTGAATGGAGGGAGGTATGGTTGTCTGACTGAATGGAGGGAGGTATGGTTGTCTGACTGAATGGAGGGAGGTATGGTTGTCTGACTGAATGGAGGGAGGTATGGTTGTCTGACTGAATGGAGGGAGGTATGGTTGTCTGACTGAATGAAGGGAGGTATGGTTGTCTGACTGAATGGAGGGAGGTATGGTTGTCTGACTGAATGGAGGGAGGTATGGTTGTCTGACTGAACGGATGGAGGGAGGTATGGTTGTCTGACTGAATGGAGGGAGGTGTGGTTGTCTGCCTGAATGGAGGGAGGTATGGTTGTCTGTCTGAACGGAGGGAGGTATGGTTGTCTGACTGAATGGAGGGAGGTATGGTTGTCTGACTGAATGGAGGGAGGTATGGTTGTCTGACTGAATGGAGGGAGGGAGGTATGGTTGTCTGACTGAATGGAGGGAGGTATGGTTGTCTGACTGAATGAAGGGAGGTATGGTTGTCTGACTGAATGGAGGGAGGTATGGTTGTCTGACTGAACGGATGGAGGGAGGTATGGTTGTCTGACTGAATGGAGGGAGGTGTGGTTGTCTGTCTGAATGGAGGGAGGTATGGTTGTCTGTCTGAACGGAGGGAGGTATGGTTGTCTGACTGAATGGAGGGAGGTATGGTTGTCTGACTGAATGGAGGGAGGTATGGTTGTCTGACTGAATGGAGGGAGGGAGGTATGGTTGTCTGACTGAATGGAGGGAGGTATGGCTGTCTGACTGAATGGAGGGAGGTATGGTTATCTGACTGAATGGAGGGAGGTATGGTTGTCTGACTGAATGGAGGGAGGTATGGTTGTCTGACTGAATGGAGGGAGGTATGGTTGTCTGACTGAATGGAGGGAGGTATGGTTGTCTGTCTGAATGGAGGGAGGTATGGTTGTCTGACTGAATGGAGGGAGGTATGGTTGTCTGACTGAATGGAGGGAGGTATGGTTGTCTGACTGAATGGAGGGAGGTATGGTTGTCTGACTGAATGGAGGGAGGTGTGGTTGTCTGACTGAATGGAGGGAGGTATGGTTGTCTGACTGAATGGAGGGAGGTATGGTTGTCTGACTGAATGGAGGGAGGTATGGTTGTCTGTCTGAATGGAGGGAGGTATGGTTGTCTGACTGAATGGAGGGAGGTATGGTTGTCTGTCTGAATGGAGGGAGGTATGGTTGTCTGACTGAATGGAGGGAGGTATGGTTGTCTGACTGAATGGAGGGAGGTATGGTTGTCTGACTGAATGGAGGGAGGTATGGTTGTCTGTCTGAACGGAGGGAGGTATGGTTGTCTGACTGAATGTAGAGAGGTATGGTTGTCTGACTGAATGGAGGGAGGTATGGTTGTCTGACTGAATGGAGGGAGGTATGGTTGTCTGACTGAATGGAGGGAGGTATGGTTGTCTGACTGAATGGAGGGAGGTATGGTTGTCTGACTGAATGTAGAGAGGTATGGTTGTCTGACTGAATGGAGGGAGGTATGGTTGTCTGACTGAATGGAGGGAGGTATGGTTGTCTGACTGAATGGAGGGAGGTATGGTTGTCTGACTGAACGGAGGGAGGTATGGTTGTCTGACTGAATGGAGGGAGGTATGGTTGTCTGACTGAATGGAGGGAGGTATGGTTGTCTGACTGAATGGAGGGAGGTATGGTTGTCTGACTGAATGGAGGGAGGTATGGTTGTCTGTCTGAACGGAGGGAGGTATGGTTGTCTGACTGAATGGAGGGAGGTATGGTTGTCTGTCTGACTGAATGGAGGGAGGTATGGTTGTCTGACTGAATGGAGGGAGGTATGGTTGTCTGTCTGAACGGAGGGAGGTATGGTTGTCTGTCTGAATGGAGGGAGGTATGGTTGTCTGACTGAATGGAGGGAGGTATGGTTGTCTGACTGAATGGAGGGAGGTATGGTTGTCTGACTGAATGGAGGGAGGTATGGTTGTCTGACTGAATGGAGGGAGGTATGTTGTCTGACTGAATGGAGGGAGGTATGGTTGTCTGACTGAATGGAGGGAGGTATGGTTGTCTGACTGAATGGAGGGAGGTATGGTTGTCTGACTGAATGGAGGGAGGTATGGTTGTCTGACTGAATGGAGGGAGGTATGGTTGTCTGACTGAATGGAGGGAGGTATGGTTGTCTGACTGAATGGAGGGAGGTATGGTTGTCTGACTGAATGGAGGGAGGTATGGTTGTCTGACTGAATGGAGGGAGGTATGGTTGTCTGACTGAATGGAGGGAGGTATGGTTGTCTGACTGAATGGAGGGAGGTATGGTTGTCTGACTGAATGGAGGGAGGTATGGTTGTCTGACTGAATGGAGGGAGGTATGGTTGTCTGACTGAATGGAGGGAGGTATGGTTGTCTGACTGAATGGAGGGAGGTATGGTTGTCTGACTGAATGGAGGGAGGTATGGTTGTCTGACTGAATGGAGGGAGGTATGGTTGTCTGACTGAATGGAGGGAGGTATGGTTGTCTGACTGAATGGAGGGAGGTATGGTTGTCTGACTGAATGGAGGGAGGTATGGTTGTCTGACTGAACTGGAGGGAGGTATGGTTGTCTGACTGACATGGAGGGAGGTATGGTTGTCTGACTGAATGGAGGGAGGTATGGTTGTCTGACTGAATGGAGGGAGGTATGGTTGTCTGACTGAATGGAGGGAGGTATGGTTGTCTGACTGAACGGAGGGAGGTATGGTTGTCTGACTGAATGGAGGGAGGTATGGTTGTCTGATCTGAAGGAGGGAGGTATGGTTGTCCTGACTGAATGGAGGGAGGTATGGTTGTCTGTACTGACTGGAGGGAGGTATGGTTGTCTGTACTGAATGGAGGGAGGTATGGTTGTCTGACTGAACTGGAGGGAGGTATGGTTGTCTGATCTGAATGGAAGGGCGGTATGGTTGTCTGACTGAATGGAGGGAGGTATGGTTGTCTGACTGAATGGAGGGAGGTATGGTTGTCTGACTGAATGGAGGGAGGTATGGCTTGTCTGACTGAATGGAGGGAGGTATGGTTGTCTGACTGAATGGAGGGAGGTATGGTTGTCTGACTGAATGGAGGGAGGTATGGTTGTCTGACTGAATGGAGGGAGGTATGGTTGTCTGACTGAATGGAGGGAGGTATGGTTGTATGACTGATGGAGGGAGGTAGGTTGTCTGACTGAATGGAGGGAGGTATGGTTGTCTGACTGAATGGAGGGAGGTATGGTTGTCTGACTGAATGGAGGGAGGTATGGTTGTCTGACTGAATGGAGGGAGGTATGGTTGTCTGACTGAATGGAGGGAGGTATGGTTGTCTGACTGAATGGAGGGAGGTATGGTTGTCTGACTGAATGGAGGGAGGTATGGTTGTCTGACTGAATGGAGGGAGGTATGGTTGTCTGACTGAATGGAGGGAGGTATGGTTGTCTGACTGAATGGAGGGAGGTATGGTTGTCTGACTGAATGGAGGGAGGTATGGTTGTCTGACTGAATGGAGGGAGGTATGGTTGTCTGACTGAATGGAGGGAGGTATGGTTGTCTGACTGAATGGAGGGAGGTATGGTTGTCTGACTGAATGGAGGGAGGTATGGTTGTCTGACTGAATGGAGGGAGGTATGGTTGTCTGACTGAATGGAGGGAGGTATGGTTGTCTGACTGAATGGAGGGAGGTATGGTTGTCTGACTGAATGGAGGGAGGTATGGTTGTCTGACTGAACGGATGGAGGGAGGTATGGTTGTCTGACTGAATGGAGGGAGGTGTGGTTGTCTGTCTGAATGGAGGGAGGTATGGTTGTCTGTCTGAACGGAGGGAGGTATGGTTGTCTGACTGAATGGAGGGAGGTATGGTTGTCTGACTGAATGGAGGGAGGTATGGTTGTCTGACTGAATGGAGGGAGGGAGGTATGGTTGTCTGACTGAATGGAGGGAGGTATGGCTGTCTGACTGAATGGAGGGAGGTATGGTTATCTGACTGAATGGAGGGAGGTATGGTTGTCTGACTGAATGGAGGGAGGTATGGTTGTCTGACTGAATGGAGGGAGGTATGGTTGTCTGACTGAATGGAGGGAGGTATGGTTGTCTGATCTGAATGGAGGGAGGTATGGTTGTCTGACTGAATGGAGGGAGGTATGGTTGTCTGACTGAATGGAGGGAGGTATGGTTGTCTGACTGAATGGAGGGAGGTATGGTTGTCTGACTGAATGGAGGGAGGTGTGGTTGTCTGACTGAATGGAGGGAGGTATGGTTGTCTGACTGAATGGAGGGAGGTATGGTTGTCTGACTGAATGGAGGGAGGTATGGTTGTCTGACTGAATGGAGGGAGGTATGGTTGTCTGACTGAATGGAGGGAGGTATGGTTGTCTGACTGAATGGAGGGAGGTATGGTTGTCTGGACTGAATGAGGGAGGTATGGTTGTCTGACTGAATGGAGGGAGGTATGGTTGTCTGACTGAATGGAGGGAGGTATGGTTGTCTGACTGAATGGAGGGAGGTATGGTTGTCTGACTGAATGGAGGGAGGTATGGTTGTCTGACTGAATGGAGGGAGGTATGGTTGTCTGACTGAATGGAGGGAGGTTATGGTTGTCTGACTGAATGGAGGGAGGTATGGTTGTCTGACTGAATGGAGGGAGGTATGGTTGTCTGACTGAATGGAGGGAGGTATGGTTGTCTGACTGAATGGAGGGGAGGTATGGTTGTCTGACTGAATGGAGGGAGGTATGGTTGTCTGACTGAATGGAGGGAGGTATGGTTGTCTGACTGAATGGAGGGAGGTATGGTTGTCTGACTGAATGGAGGGAGGGATGGTTGTCTGACTGAATGGAGGGAGGTATGGTTGTCTGACTGAATGGAGGGAGGTATGGTTGTCTGACTGAATGGAGGGAGGTATGGTTGTCTGACTGAATGGAGGGAGGTATGGTGTCTGACTGAATGGAGGGAGGTATGGTTGTCTGACTGAATGGAGGGAGGTATGGTTGTCTGACTGAATGGAGGGAGGTATGGTTGTCTGACTGAATGGAGGGAGGTATGGTGTCTGACTGAATGGAGGGAGGTATGGTTGTCTGACTGAATGGAGGGAGGTATGGTTGTCTGACTGAATGGAGGGAGGTATGGTTGTCTGACTGAATGGAGGGAGGTATGGTTGTCTGACTGAATGGAGGGAGGTATGGTTGTCTGACTGAATGGAGGGAGGTATGGTTGTCTGACTGAATGGAGGGAGGTTATGGTTGTCTGACTGAAGGAGGGAGGTATGGTTGTCTGACTGAATGGAGGGAGGTATGGTTGTCTGACTGAATGGAGGGAGGTATGGTTGTCTGACTGAATGGAGGAGGTATGGTTGTCTGACTGAATGGAGGGAGGTTATGGTTGTCTGACTGAATGGAGGGAGGTATGGTTGTCTGTCTGAATGGAGGGAGGTATGGTTTGTCTGACTGAATGGAGGGAGGTATGGTTGTCTGACTGAATGGAGGGAGGTATGGTTGTCTGACTGAATGGAGGGAGGTATGGTTGTCTGACTGAATGGAGGGAGGTATGGTTGTCTGACTGAATGGAGGGAGGTATGGTTGTCTGACTGAATGGAGGGAGGTATGGTGTCTGACTGAACTGGAGGAGGTATGGTTGTCTGACTGAGGGAGGAGGTATGGTTGTCTGACTGAATGGAGGGAGGTATGGTTGTCTGACTGAATGGAGGGAGGTATGGTTGTCTGACTGAATGGAGGGAGGTATGGTTGTCTGACTGAATGGAGGGAGGTATGGTTGTCTGACTGAATGGAGGGAGGTATGGTTGTCTGACTGACGGAGGGAGGTATGGTTGTCTGACTGAATGGAGGGAGGTATGGTTGTCTGACTGAATGGAGGGAGGTATGGTTGTCTGACTGAACGGAGGGAGGTATGGTTGTCTGACTGAATGGAGGGAGGTATGGTTGTCTGACTGAATGGAGGGAGGTATGGTTGTCTGACTGAATGGAGGGAGGTATGGTTGTCTGACTGAATGGAGGGAGGTATGGTTGTCTGACTGAATGGAGGGAGGTATGGTTGTCTGACTGAATGGAGGGAGGTATGGTTGTCTGACTGAATGGAGGGAGGTTAGGTTGTCTGACTGAATGGAGGGAGGTATGGGTTGTCTGATCTGAATGGAGGGAGGTATGGTTGTCTGACTGAATGGAGGGAGGTATGGTTGTCTGACTGAATGGAGGGAGGTATGGTTGTCTGACTGAATGGAGGGAGGTATGGTTGTTCTGTCTGAATGGAGGGAGGTATGGTTGTCTGACTGAATGGAGGGAGGTTATGGTTGTCTGACTGAATGGAGGGAGGTATGGTTGTCTGACTGAATGGAGGGAGGTATGGTTGTCTGACTGAATCGGAGGGAGGTATGTTGTCTGACTGAATGGAGGAGAGGTATGGTTGTCTGACTGAATGGAGGGAGGTATGGTTGTCTGACTGAATGGAGGGAGGTATGGTTGTCTGACTGAATGGAGGGAGGTATGGTTGTCTGACTGAATGGAGGGAGGTATGGTTGTCTGACTGAATGGAGGGAGGTATGGTTGTCTGACTGAATGGAGGGAGGTATGGTTGTCTGACTGAATGGAGGGAGGTATGTTTGTCTGACTGAATGGAGGAGGTATGGTTGTCTGACTGAATGGAGGGAGGTATGTTGTCTGACTGAATGGAGGGGAGGTATGGTTGTCTGACTGAATGGAGGGAGGTATGGTTGTCTGACTGAAGGGAGGGAGGGATGGTTGTCTGACTGAATGGAGGGAGGTATGGTTGTCTGACTGAATGGAGGGAGGTATGTTGTCGACTGAATGGAGGGGAGGTATGGTTGTCTGTCTGAATGGAGGGAGGGTATGGTTGTCTGACTGAATGGAGGGAGGTATGGTTGTCTGACGTAAATGGAAGGAGGTATGGTTGTCTGACTGAATGGAGGGAGGTATGGTTGTCTGTACTGAACGGAAGGGAGGTATGGTTGTCCTGACTGAATGTAGGAGATGTAGGGTGTCTGACTGAATGGAGGGAGGGTATGGTTGTCTGACTGAATGGAGGGAGGTATGGTTGTCTGTCTGAATGGAGGGAGGTATGGTTGTCTGACTGGATGGAGGGAGGTATGGTTTCTGACTGAATGGAGGAGTGTATGTTGTCTGACTGAATGGAGGGAGGTATGGTTGTCTGACTGAATGGAGGGAGGTATGGTTGTCTGACTGAATGGAGGGGGGGATGGTTGTCTGACTGATGGAGGGAGGTATGGTTGTCTGACTGAATGGAGGGAGGTGGTTGTCTGTCTGATGGAGGGAGGTATGGTTGTCTGTCTGAACGGAGGGAGGTATGGTTGTCTGACTGAATGGAGGGAGGTATGGTTGTCTGACGAATGGAGGGAGGTATGGTCTGACTGAATGGAGGGAGGGAGGTATGGTTTCCTGACTGAATGGAGGGAGGTATGGCTGTCTGACTGAATGGAGGGAGGTATGGTTATCTGACTGAATGGAGGGGGTATGGTTGTCTGACTGAATGGAGGGAGGTATGGTTGTCTGACTGAATGGAGGGAGGGATGGTTGGTTGCTGACTGAATGGAGGGAGGTATGGTTGTCTTTCTGAATGGAGGGAGGTATGGTTGTCTGACTGAATGGAGGGAGGTATGGTTGTTTGACTGAATGGAGGGAGGTATGGTTGTCTGACTGAATGGAGGGAGGTATGGTTGTCTGACTGAATGGAGGGAGGTGTGGTTGTCTGACTGAATGGAGGGAGGTATGGTTGTCTGACTGAACGGAGGGAGGTATGGTTGTCTGACTGAATGGAGGGAGGTATGGTTGTCTGACTGAATGGAGGGAGTATGGTTTCTGACTGAATGGAGGGAGTATGGTTGTCTGACTGAATGGAGGGAGGTATCTTGTCTGACTGAATGGAGGGAGGTATGGTTGTCTGACTGAATGAGGGAGGTATGGTTGTCTGACTGAATGGAAGGGAGGTATGGTTGTCTGACTGAATGGAGGGAGGTATGGTTGTCTGACTGAACGGATGGGGAGGTATGTTGTCTGACTGAATGGAGGGAGGTGTGGTTGTCTGTCTGAATGGAGGGAGGTATGGTTGTCTGTCTGAACGGAGGGAGGTATGGTTGTCTGACTGAATGGAGGTATGGTTGTCTGACTGAATGGAGGGAGGTATGGTTGTCTGACGAATGGAGGAGGAGGTATGGTGTCTGACTGAATGGAGGGAGGTATGCTGTCTGACTGAATGGAGGGAGGTATGGTTATCTGACTGAATGGAGGGAGGTATGGTTGTCTGACTGAATGAGGAGGGAGGTATGGTGTCTGACTGAATGGAGGGAGGTATGGTTCTGACTGAATGGAGGGAGGTATGGTTGTCTGACTGAATGGAGGGAGGTATGGTTTGTCTGACTGAATGGAGGGAGGTATGTGTTGTCTGACTGAATGGAGGGAGGTATGGTTGTCTGACTGAATGGAGGGAGTTGTTGTCTGACTGAATGGAGGGAGGTATGGTTGTCTGACTGAATGGAGGGAGGTATGGTTGTCTGACTGAATGGAGGGAGGTATGGTTGTCTGACTGAATGGAGGGAGGTATGGTGTCTGTCTGAACGGAGGGAGGTATGGTTGTCTGACTGAATGGAGGGAGTTATGGTTGTCTGACTGAATGGAGGGAGGTATGGTTGTCTGCTGAATGGAGGGAGGTATGGTTGTCTGACTGAATGGAGGGAGGTATGGTTTCTGACTGAATGGAGGGAGGTATGGTTGTCTGACT